>NW_027104816.1:954325-956842 GCF_000696795.3 Halyomorpha halys | reverse complement strand
CGAATAAAATTGTATTGGGCTGCGAGAAGGAAAATGGCGTAATAGCCCACTTCCTGTGGCGTAGGAAAAAAAACAAAAAAAAACATTATTTAAAGAAGAGTAAATTTGCTGAAATATTAGCCATAATACAGCTATTTACGTCCAATATTTCACGAGATATAGCTTTTTAAAAACAACGTTTCATAAAAATATACAGAAATATCAGGAGTTAGTTAATTTATTTTGAGAAATATAATAAAATAAAAAAAGAGGACATTTCGGGGAATCTACGATGCCAATTCGATGGAGGTGTTTTATATATTGTACAAAGTGGCAAGGATAATAAATAGTTTTGTAAATTTTTATTTTAAGTTTATGATTAGAAGGCGCCAGGTAGGCGATTCCAAGATTGAAAAAACAAAACAAGCTTTTCCATCCTTTAATATAGTATTTTCTAGTTATCATAGAACCTAAATACTTAAACCTGGGAAAATTAAAAATAAATAAAATTTAACGAATATTAGCAAAATTAGATAAAATATAAATGGCGTTGATGACCAATGAAGTTTGGCGCCACTAAACAACCAAACAAACTTAAACCTGGCTACCTGTTCAAATGTAATTCCTTTTCTATCTACGTCACCAATTTTGCATCTGTTTCTACAGCTAAGAAGAGCCGGGGAAAAAAAGGCAGTTATCTCACCCCAATTTTTGATTACTTTAATGAAAACTATATATAATTACTAGTCAAAATTGATGAGTCTGCCAAGTATAGGTAGGGGGAATAAAAAATGGCGGCTGTTTCAAAACCTTAAAAAAACATAAATTTTTCATTCGTAGCTCTATATCTTAAAAACTCCTAACAACACTAGAAAATCTAAAGTGAAAATAATCATTATTTAAAGAAGAGTAAATTTGCTGAAATATTAGCCAATAGTTCTCGAGATATAGCTTTTTAAAAAGTAAAATTTCTTAAAAATCTACTGAAAGATTGCTATATTTTATATATCTACTGATATTTGCTAAAATAAATTGATTTATAATTGTTCGGACAATAAGTTTGATTTATGAAATACTTCATTCCAGAAACTACTGGACGTATAGATGTCTGCCAGCGCTCAAATTAAAGCTAGTTAAATTTACTACAAAATAGTTAATTATGTTTATCTATGTAGGAGTAGTAGGTTTTATGATATTTGACAAAATAAACTCACAAAATGTTAATTTCTAGTTGCTCGTATAAAATGTTGGATGTTTAAAAATATATATCTCTAGATCCATAAGACGCACATATGGCTGACAACACTCAAAATAAAGGAAATTTAACTTTCTAAAAAGTAGTTTATGACATTTATCTTCGTAGGGGTAGTATGTTTTATGATATTCCCATATGAATATAAATTTGGCAAATGGAAATTTGTCCAAACAACTATAAATTAATATATTATAGCAAATTTCATGTAAACTATTACTCCTACGAAAATAAACATCATAAAATACTTTATAGCTCATTTAACTAGCTTTAATTTGAGTGTTAATAGACATCTGCACGTCAAATGGTTTTTGAGATATAAATTTTTCAAAATACATTCACTAACTACTGATCTTTCAGTACGTCCCATACAACATTTTTATGATATGTTGCTGATATAGAGCTCGGAATGAAAAATTAGTTTTTTTTACCGCTTTGAAACAGCCGCCATTTTTTATTCCCACTACCTATACTTGGCAGACTCATCAATTTTCACTATGAATTATACATAGTTTTCATTAAAGTAATAAAAAATTGGGGTGAGATAACTGTTTTTATTCTCCTCTTGGGCTCTTGTACTAGAAGATCATAATTACCTAATATCTGAAATTAAATGTAAATAACACTACTACACTGTACGAACCTTTTTTTAAACCTTGTATTCTCGTCTATTATATGTCTTTAAGTATATTTATACCTAACCAGAGACAAAGACAATTTGTAAAATCATTTAGAAGCTGGAAGAGCAGGGACCCATAGAGCTGTAAGATAATTACAGAGCATATTATAGGCCGAGCAGAAGGAGAGCTGGAGTACCGTACTCCTCAGGCCGCAATTAATGTTATTGCCGCTCCATTATATCCCGGCTACATCTCGCTAATTGTAGCATTAAGCCCGTACTCAACTTCTACCTTCGGGATTAAACTTTTTAGCAATACTTGGAGAGCTGGATGGCGGTAAAGATAGGGCCATCTCCTAAGGCCAACTATAGACTAACTGTGTTTAAATAATATCAATTAACCCTACTATAGATATTTAAAAATAAATAAATAAATACAGAAACGTCCATGTAAAAAATAGCGGCTGTTTAAAAAATTTTCATCTGGAGCACTATATCTTTAAAACAAGCAATAACATTACAAAAGCTAGAACAGTATTTAAAGTAGAGTAAATTTGCTAAAATTCCATAGTTCCGGAGATATAGCTTTTTAAAAAGGTACATTTCATAAATTTTTTTTTTAATACTTATTTATTGCTATTTACAATTATACATTATAATACATTTA
>NW_027104816.1:939738-953784 GCF_000696795.3 Halyomorpha halys | reverse complement strand
TAACATCATTAAATGAAACTGTAGGGCAGTCGGTAGGTTTACGACGAAGGGTAAAGGTGATTTGATGGGATTTGTTGGAATTTATCTCAATCCTCCAACTACGACACCAATCTTCGAAGGCTGTGATATGTCATGAATTTACGAGGAGAAGATGGTTGGGGGTGCGGTCAAAATGAAACACATATACGTTGGTGTAACCTATTTAATTGTGCCAAAGTTTCGTCTAGAGTTTCTAGACTTCTTCAGGGCTAAGAACAGAACAAGATAACAACCATAATAAGTATAGAAAATAAAAAAGAATATATAAACAGAATGACATAAAATGAATAATTTTACAGAATAGAATTAATAAAATGAAGTGATGTGAGAAGTGGGAAATAAAATGTAAACATAGGTAATAAAAAGTGGGTAAAATAACATAATTAAGGAAATAAAATAAAAATGAAGTTATATAATGCAAAGAAGTATGAACATATTAACATTAGAAATTTTAAAACCAAGCTCCCCGAGTTTCTGGCGAGTCACTATAGATGATAGATGTGGCCTGGCGTTGTCAACAATAAAGGTCCGAATTAAGTATGTGGCCATATGGAAGCAACTCATAATAAATGATTCCTTTCCAGTCCCACCAAATGCACAGAAGAACTTTACTTATATGTTGCATCTTTATCAATTATTATGGTAAAATATATTTATAATAAAACTAGTTTCGAAGAAGTGATAAGATTGTATATAAACTTAAAAATAAATAAATTATTTAAAATATTTATATTTTATTTACAATATTTTTATAATAATTATAACAAAGGCTTAGCGAACATGAAGGTTCGATGCCGATACCACAAATCGCTCTCAATATACATAGTCACGCCCCTCCAAAACCTAATCTATTAAATAAGTTTTAACGCAATCCTCCCATCTACATTACGGTCTACCCCTCGGACCTTTACCCGTCGGTTCAGTGATTATTAACAAGAAAAAAAAGGCAGTTATTTCACCCCAATTCTTGATTACTTCAATGAAAATTATAATATAATTAAAGGTATAATTACTAGTCAAAATTGATGTGTGTGCCAAGTATAGGTAGGGATAATAAAAAATGGCGCTTGTTTCAAAACCTTTAAAAAACATTAATTTTTCATTCGGAGCTATCTTAAAAACTGCCAACAACACTAGAAAATCTAAAAGAACTTTATTTAAAGAAGAATAAATTTGCTGAAATATGAGCCCTAATATAAGCTATTTACGTCCAATAGTTCTCGAGATATAGCCTTTTAAAAAGCAACGTTTCATAAAAATGTACTGAAATATCAGGAGTTAGTTAATTTATTTTGGGAAATCTCTATCTCAGAAACTCTGAGACGTACAGATGTATATGATCACTCAAATTAAAGCTAGTTAAATTTGTAAAGTAGTTAACATTTATCTTCGTAGAAGTAGTAATTTTCATGATATTTGACATAATATATTTACAAAATTTTAATTTCTAGTTGTTCGGATAAAATGTTATATTATTGAAAATATATATCTCAGAAACCACGAGACGTACATCGTTTACCAGCACTCAAAATGACAGCGAACTAGAAGGTTCAAACCCGATACCAGTAATCTGTCTCTCCATACATCCGTCAAGTGACGCCTTTCTAAACCCAAATCTACTAAAGTAGTCTTTATGTAAACCACCCATCTACGTTTCAGTCTACCTCTCGCTTCAGTGTTAGTAATCAATTACTCAGGGATCCCGTTCGTTACTACATTCAACAACCTCACACGCCCATCTTATTCGCCAAACTACTATAAACTGAATTATATTTACCGAATACAGGTTTCTCAATTCGGCGTTGTGTAGCCTTCTCTTTCCAGCTAACCCTTCCTTGTTCTCGGATATTTAACGTGGTACTTTAATTTCAAAAACCTTAAGGCGCTGTTCTTTCCTCAGTGTAAGAGCCACGTTTCGCATCCATAAAGAACAGTGGAAAGGATACAATTTTTGTAAATTCTTATTTTTAAGATGTTGGACAGAAGGCGCCTTCGAGATTGAAAAAAAACAAGCCCTTTCAACCTTCAACCTAGCTTTTATTTTCTCATCAATTACGTTTTTTCTGGTTACTGTATGACCTAAATACTTAAACCTCCCAACCTTTTCAAATGTGTTTCCTCCTACATCACCGAAATTGTGTCCGACATATATTTTGTTTTATCCCTATTTATTTCAAGACCTACTTTCTTAGTTATATTCTGTTGCTAGATTAATAAGATAGGTGATAAAGAATCGCCTTGTTTTAAACCCGACCGAACCTAGAACTTATCAGAATAATGATTAACTATTCGTACCTTATTAAACGTTTCGGTGTCATGGACATCCTTACTAGATTTACTAACTTATTTGGTATCCCCTGTTCAAAATATTATACAGCTTCTGCTGGGCAATAGAATCGTGAGACTTTTTAATATTAGGACATTTTTTCTTTAATTGTGATTTATATATTATTACTATACATATTATTGAAAGTATATAAGTCCTATATACGAATATATCTTATCTAACATTATCGTCTACCAATTCGATAATTTTTGTAATAACAATTATTACAAAGACTTATTCAAAATCAACAGTGTCGATCAACTTTATTGAAGATAAAAAATAATTGGTCCTTGAAAAATTATAATTAAATAATATTTTTTTTTTTTTGTGAGAGCGAAAATTTCCGACTTCTTGTTTATTTTAGATTCCTGACTACAACATGTAAACACTATTCAACTACTAGCTAAAGTTGATTTTAAATCAACTCTTGAGATCTAAAGAGACATTGTAAAATAAAATTCTTTGTGAAAAACCTTTCTAAAGAATAACAAAAACAAGGTACGGATAGAAAACTATTAAAATAACAACTCGAATAATCTAAAATAAGAATAAAGTGAACAGATTGACACTCAGGGAAATGATGTACAAAAAAAAAAGTATATATATATTCATGTAGGTAATTGGTTTGTCGATATTACGGCAGAGCGCGATTGTCCCGGCATCCTCCAAATTACCCATTCAATAACACGTCAAACCTCACTTGACGCCAATTGGTCTGTTTGTATTCCAACTGGCGAGAGATCTAGAAATAAGTTCTTTGATGATCGTTTTAACTCACATACAGCCGAAAATTTAAGAAATTATGGTAAAGAAAACCTTCAATATTAATTTAGCTCAAACATTAGATATAAACTAATACGCAACAACTTTATAAATTAAATGCGTGCCTTTGATAACGGCACATCTTACATATTGTTATTTTTACAGGAGAGTTTTGCCATTTTTTCATACATACATTTTCTTCTTCACTCATATATATATATATATATATATATGACTATAAAAGGCCTATCTGGACATTTACGGAGCTGAGCTTTAGGGCTCTACTAAACCTTCGAAATCCTTTCGCATCCAATCCTTACAATCCAAAATCCTCAATGCTCCTTACTTTGTCACACATAAAAGCATCCATAAAGACCTTAATGTTCCATATGTTACGGATCTAGCCCGAACCAGATATCACTCCTCCCATTACAAACTCCCTTACCACTCACACCCATCAGTTTCTAACTTTGCTTCCTCTTCCATTCCTGCTGATCCTATGAAGGGGAAGGAAAGAAATCGCCTCAAAACTAGAAATATTATTAGAGTACTACTAAGAGATAGTTTTTGTACATGAATGTATTTTTTTTCTTACAAATTTACTAGTTGTATTTTAATGTAAATACAGTTGTAATAAATACCAATAAATAAATAAACAAATCATTTTTTCAAGTATTGACGTCAAACCTTATTTTATTATACTAATTTTATTGTATTAGATATATGTGTCTTTTAGCACTAAAGATACTAAATAAATGTATTGTGCCAGTCTTTACGAACCATTTTTCAAGAACCATTTTTTTTTTTTTTTTATACAGAAAAAGCATCTTCGAACTAACCAAGTTATTTTTTAAATCAAATTTTATCCAATCAAGTCTCAAAACAATCTATATTTCTTTACAAGTCCAACGTTTCGGCCAATTTGCCCATCCGCAAGGACAATCTTAGAGTTTTACAACCACATAAATTAAAAAAAAATGTATGCAGGCCATCAGGTCAATAATTTCGGTCCAAAATTACCAACCAAAATATAAATATTGTTGTGATAAAGTATAATAGTGTAAATTGACTGTGAATAAAAATTTTAAAGTTAATGTGAAGATTTGACGAAATAGGGTAATTTCGCCGAATTGGCGGAAACGTGGGACTTATAAAAAACTTTACATTGTTTTGGGACTTAAATTGGATAAAATTTATTTTATATAAACATTGATAACCAGTCTCAAGAAACTGAAAAGATTATATATAACCAAGTTAAATTTTCATTGTAAATTATAAAATAATTAAAGAAAAGTTGAATAATAACAGAAATTATAAAAATTTGATTTGAAAAAATTGAAAAGAATCTTATATCATTAGAATCAAAAAATAAAAAAATTTCTGTTTATTACAGAATGAATAGTAGATTTTTTTTCGTAGAGGCGAAGAACCATTTTTCGAGTAGATGCGCATTATGTTCATAAATGTTTAAACACGCAAAACAGCGCTATAACATAAGGCTTTACTTTTTAATTATTTTTTTTTTAAATAATTACAAAATCGAAGTAATAAAATGAAATTAATTACGTCATTTGTTGCGTTTACGATGTTTTTTTATTAATCTTGGCACAGAACAACCAATCTAATTTAATCCACACCCAATTCGCCTTCCTGTCATACACAAGTAACGTTTGTTGATTTCAACTCAAAAATCGTCAAAACATGTCACTGTTTACGAAAAATAAAATTTCTTCCAGCTTGTCGTAAAGCAAAATGTGCAAAATTCAAAAAAATATATAAAAAAAAAACCTTTAGAAAATACAGAAACAACTAAACTTCAAGAAAGATTGAGTACAGTTTCATACTAGCATATCATAATGTTCCACCTTCTATGGTGAAAATCAAATATCCTTGGAACAGGTTCAGCAAAAAATCTGAAACTTTTTTTTATGCCACTATTCAAACAATTTGTTGTACCAACTTAAAGTACTTTGAAAAAAATAATCTTTAGATACGCAATACAATTTAATAAGAGTGAAAATGATCATGTAAAATTGAATTTATACAATTTTGTGCTTTCTTAGCACTTAATTAACTTTTTTTTCAATACTTTTCCGCCGGGTTATTTGAGTTTCTGAGTAAGCAGGATTCTACAATGAATATTTCAAAAATGAGGGATATGTAGCCAATAATAATATTTTATTCCTATGAGCTAATAAAATTATTGAAGAGAAATTTTATAAAATTACTAAACTTAGTGGAGGCCCAACAAAATATAATTAACATTTTTTTTTTTAATGTTAAGTAATCATATAAATTGATCAATAATCAAAACATATTTGATTAAAATAAAAGAAAGAACCTTAATTGATAATATAGGATTATAGGAATACACAATTTAAAAAATAAAATAAAATGTCTTTTAAAAGACAAAGTCGTAATTTGATAGCATCGCCGGTTTTTGCAAAATAATAGTTTTTTTTTAATCAATTAAATCGTAAAATATAATTAAATGAGCTCATCATACTTTGATTTTTATTATTAATACCATAACAAATAAAAAACACAACAATATACTACTGGAATTGAGGGATTTGGGATGAAACGAACGTTCCGGAGGTAAACAACGTACTCGAGAGGATTAGAGATAAGGTTGGGATAATACTCAATAGCGCTGGACAGTAAACATACATTTAACATTATGTTAGTAATGTAAAACATTAATTTTAACCGTTATTTTAATTTTAATTTCACAGCTAGTGAAAATAATTATAATTTAACAAACTCTAAGTTCAGGAAATAAATAATTATTTTGACAAGAATCTTCTAAGAACAAATAACATTTTGAAAACAATAAAATCATTGCAAGGAATTTTTTTAAAAATTAATTTTAAAAAAAGATGTGTCAGTAATTAAATTGTAAAATTATCATATTCTAAATGAAAATTAAAAAAAGTCTTTTAATCAACTATCAGTGGAACAGGCAAGCTTATGTGACACATGCAACCACAAAATGTAGTAATTAAACCAATTAAAAGCAGAACAAATACATTAGACTTAATGAACCTTTAAAATGGTACAATAGAAAAAATTTAAGCATTCAATTAACACTATAATAATCTGTATATTTTCGGTAAGATTATTTCTTTTATATATCCAAAAATGAATATAATTAACAAATATTTATATATATATTTTTTATTATTATTTGGTAAGGTACTGAAACGTACACAAATCATACAAATAAAATTACTGTCACTGCTACTGAATAATTTTAAATTATAATAAAAAATAACAATTATTGTACTCACCACAATAGTATGTTATCCAAGCTGCAGGTTTCCATAAGAATTGAAGATCCAACAATTTGCACAAAGATTTATCTTCTTCCACATACACTTTCTTGTTTTTAACATCACAATTACACACATACTTTAATGATTAAAAAAAAAAAAAGCACTTAAACAATTTTTGTGACTGCGGTAAAAATACACTTTTTCGAATACAATGGCAAATAAATTGTTACAATAATTTATTTTTTAATTTCATAAAATATCTATGATAAACTTTAGATAACAAAAGTTAATTTAAAAAAAAAATTAAAAATTAATTAAACATAACTATACCCAATAACATACATTTAAAACCTTGACAAAAGATAAAAAAATTAAACAGTTTAACATTTAAATTAAGACAATATTGATAACCTTCCACCAACCAAAATGTAGGTTATAGCTAGTTTGAATGGGGACGAGAAGGTAAATAAAAATTTAGTAAACGACATTTCTGTCAGAAAATAAAGGTTGAGATAACCTCTTAAGGTAATTTGGTTAAATATGAAAAATTAACTAAAAGAAATTTTAAAAAATGGGGTTTGTTTCTAAGTCAGCAGACTTAAAATTGGATATTTTAATTAGAAATAATATTAAAAGAAGTTGATATACTCACTGAACAAAAGAACCATTAATGATTTACCCACATACTAACCTAAGAAACGTCTCTACGTAATGGTAACCACGTATTTCAAGATTCTAACACATTTTAACCCGGAGGCAGAGCAATAATAATGCCACAGCTGCCATCTTGGATTTAGCCGCCTCTCTAAGGCCGTTGTTACAGTGGCCACCATTGGTCGGCTAGATGTTGACCGCCAATAGAATGTTCTTTCCTATTGGCCCTTCAGGAGGAGGGACCAGGCCTTAGTTCCCCGGGAATTTCAAACTTCCATTCTTCCCAGAAAGCATTTCCTTATTATGTCACTGGAGGGAGTTAGTTTCTTTTATGGAATTAGTTAATTCTATGTCTTATCAAATTAAATATATGTTGATACAGAAGATTCTCTTTTTAAAAATCTGTCAAATAAACGTAGTTTATCTATTTTACAGCAAGACATTGTAAAAAAACTACAATATCAATTACTTATAACGTTCTTTAATATTAAAAAGTAATTACAATTTTGTTCCACTGTCCGACTATCCTGCTTAATTAAAATTGAAAAACAAAATAGTTCCAAATTCATATTTTTTTTTCCCAGGACGTTTCGGGGATACTGTTTCTCCCTCCTCAGCTTCCGCAGTTTAATATTTTTTGTTTTTAAATAAGCATTTCCGAAATCGTATACAATCAATTAATTTTATTAATAATTATTAAAAGAAAAACAGTCTAAGTAATTTAACAATTAAATAATTGATAATATGTAATTGTAGAAATGCTAATTTTAAAAAATATATTTTTAAAAAAAGACAGAAAAAAAATTATAAATATTTATTTTCCGATGTTTCGCCAATCAACTTCATCAGCGCTGTTCCAGTTGACAGCTATTGAAACAGTTTTTCTAAACGACTCGAGTAAGAAACTCTTCCGGAGCTTCCCTGATGAAGGTCTGAAATTCAGGTCGAAACGTTCGCACAAAAAAATTAATTTTTACTCCTGACCATCTTCACCTCATATTAACCTACTGTCAATTCTTATCATCTCTGTATAATCTAGTTCAAAACAGTTAGTAAAATGCAGTGTTGTACGTAAAAGAAATGTAATTTATATTCATAAACTAAATAAAACTAAGCGAATTTAAAAAACGGGTTATACTGGTTTATGATCAGTTAAATATTTCTAAACCACCCCTAAATAACTGATCGGAGAATAAAGATAATATCAAAAACCTTATCTACACTGCCACATTACGAAAAGTAATGACAAGGTACATGTGTTGCACATTTATGCCAATCAATAAAACAAATTAATATAAAATAAATGCCGCTTGAAGAAGATTTTAATTTTATATTATGATTGCAATATTAAAAGTAGAAAACATCTGCCAAGTAGGTCAGTGTAGATTTCTCGTCATATCTATCAGGTAGTACATAAGGAAAAACAAATGTGTAAGCATACCTGCTTACTCACTAAACTAACCCGATCCAAATGATTAAGCAAACATCAGCTTTAATTATTAATCTCTTTCTCAGTCATCATTCCCTAAAATATCTTGCTCAAGTAAACGAGCCACCACATGTGGTGCTAATTCTCTCCATGTTTTTGTTTAGTTGGACTTATTTACAATTCTAAATTTTTTAAAATAATATTCGTGTGTGTGTTCAAAAATTGATTTTTTTTATCGAACGAATCCTTTAAAAACAATGAAAATTTGAAATAAAAGTTATTGAAGTTGTACGCGCATATCGTGAAATACTTCTTAGATAAACGAAAAATAGTTTTATGTATGTACACTGTTTTGTCCCACTTCCAATTCGGCTTCCAAGGAACCGAACCTGAGATAAATACGCGTAGGTCCTCATCAAATTTGAAAAAAGAAAAATGATTTTTTAAATAAAATTTTGAAACAAAAAAAAAAGGAAACATAAGAACCTAACAGATAATATAAATACATAAGTAGTATTGAAGAAAATGTATAGTGCAATATGATAAGAATATTGAAACTGTATATAATAATATAGAGAATATAGTAATATAAAAATTAAGAATGAAAAAAGAAAATAACACAGACATGAAAATCGACTAAATAAATATATCTACACAATTAGAAATTACTGAAAATTTAAGTAATATAGTAGAAAATATAAAGAAAATGTATGTTATTAATTAAATAAGTATCTTTTCTTTTTAATTTAGTTCTAATATTTATTCTAATTTGGCGGTAAATCAAGGTACAAAACAGTAAAAGAAAACTATTTATTGTTAAGCAACATTTCACCTCACTTTGCAGGGCTGTCTGATTGCAGTTCAACAATCAGATAGCCGACGAAGCCCTGCAAACTGGGGCGAAACGTTGGTTTACAATAGATTTCTTTTACTATTTTGATACCATTATTGAACGCCACTCAGACTATCTTCCTACAATCTACTTCATACGGTCAACTATGTTCTTCCAATTTATTCTAATTGTCCCTTTCTTAAATGATGACAGTTCCGAGAGTCTTTGACCAAGTAGAGTCCCCGCACAATTTAAAATATGGGAGTTCAGTAGGGGGCCTTCAGATTATTTTCTGAAAAGCTTGGAATTTTTTTATAACTTATAGTTATTAATAATCTTAAGTTTAACATGTTAAAACAACATAACATTTAACATGATTCAGAGTCTGTTAATAGGTCTGCTAGATGGAGAATGACGTCACGCAACAGACCAGCTAAGTTGTGTGGTTTTTGTATAGGACGTTTTTTAACTCTAATAAAGTAATGGGCCAAAAACAAGGGGGGGGGGGCAAGGAACAAGTGAGGTGGAGGAAAGATGATGTGAGGAAGCTGTTGGATATTTTATTATCTCGTCAAGATTACAAGGTTACAAAACAAGTTGCCCAAAAAATCCGCTAGGAGCTCTGCATTTGACATGTAACATGAGCTTTAAATTAGACTGCTCACAATCCTATATTTGTAACACTAAGCATTTTCAAACGATTTACATTTCACACAATAACATGAATACTTCTATTATAGTTATAAAAAAACCATGATTGTTAAAATAATTAATTATTCTAATATTTTAATAGTAGTTTACTGCGTGTTCCTATTGTAATGATAAAGACGAATCTTTACATACGCTCTTTATTAGACAAAATAAAATAAAATTACAAAACACAAGACAACGAAAAAAACACATAGTTCTTCATTATTAATTGATCATATGGCGAAAGGTTTCAAATAGGTTTGCCACTATAACAAATGTAAAATAATGAAACATTAAATAAATTATAAATAAAAATAGATCTAAAAGAAATAAAAATGTTGATAATAATTTTGAAAGTGGTAAAATCATTTGCTAACGTCAACTATTGCCGTTAAAGACATTAATAATCTTGCCACCACAGTAGCAATCATTAAAAAGAAAAAAATAATAATTACATGAGTTACTGGAAGATCACTCTGACTTAGACAGTCAAAACACCCCTGACGAAGCACTGCAACTTGGGGCGAAACGTTGGCTCAATAGTTATTACTATTAGAGTTATATTTAACCACACCCGTACCATATTACATTTATTATTACTTAATTAGCAATTAAAATCTATTTTTTTAAGTTCATCGGTTTCTATCACACTATGGAATTATCACCTTTGACTCAAAGACGTATCAGGCACAGGCGATTTTGACGAAGACGGAAAATGTGGGTGAATCAGATTTAAGTAAAAATAAACGAGATCAGTGAATTTTTTCACTATGCTATGATTTTCAAATCGACGATGACCACATTTCAATACATTCTTGACATTTCTTTTAAGTTAACTTCACAGTCCATTTGTCGATCCCTTTATTTCAGAATCATTCGCAACTGAAACCCACCAAAATGGGATCGGTTCGCACTTCGCACCTGTTAGGACGAAAATAGGCGAACTATACAGGCCTAGTGGACGCGGTCCCCCATCGAGTCACGTTTTGGACGAACTGATTTCGTCTATCTAAGAGGATCCAGTAGGCCCATGGGGTGCAGATGGTACTTATCAGGGCGATGACTGCAGGTACTTTTAGTTCTTCACTTTATAAAGAGTACCACAATTTTTAAAAGCATACACTGCGATTTCGAACTGACAGTATAACAAACTGTTATTGGTTAAAATAATGGCCAAAATTGGTCACTGCTTGGTCTACTAGTAACACTGGAGTTACTACAGAGGAGTACCTAGCGCATCACGGAACCCTGGGCCTTTGGTGTAAAGCTAGTGACTTATACTATTTTGTATGCTAGATCTACGCATTTGATTTCACTTACTATATATTCCATTGGCATGTCATAGAACAAGAGCCGGGGTGAAAAAAGGTGAATATCACCCAAGAAAAGTATGTACAATTACAAGTCAAAATTGATGAGTCTGGCAAGTATAGGTAGGGGGAAAAATGGCGGCTGTTTCAAAGCGATAAAAAAAAAATAATTTTTCATTCGGAGCTCTATATCTTAAAAAGTAGGAACAACACAAGAAAACCTAAGAGAACGTCATTTAAAGAAGAGTAAATTTGCTAAAATATGAGCCCTAATAGAGCTGTTTACGTTCAATAGTATTCGGGAAATAGCTTTTTGCAAAGCAACATTTCATAAAAAATGCAATAAAAAATCAGTAGTTTGTGAATTTATTTTGAGAAATCTATATCTCAAAAAACATTCAATGCACAGATGTCTATTATCACTCAAATTAAAGCTAGTTAGATGTACTAAAAAGTAGTTTATGACGTTTATATTTTTAGATGTAGTAGTTTTCATGATATTTGACAAAATGTTTATGTCTAGTTGTCCAGACAAACATTTTGATTTAAGAGAAAATATATCTCAGAAATCATAAAACGTACATTTATCTGCCAGCACTCAAAATAAAGGTAATTTAACTTACTATAAAGTAGTTTATGACACATATCTTTGTAGGGATTTTAATGATATTCGCTTATGATTATAAATTTGGTCCGAACAATTATAAATTTATTTATTTTGTTAAATATCATAAAAAAACTTGTACTACAAAGATAAACGTCATATAGTACATTTGACTAGTTTTAATTTGAATACTAATAGACATCTGTTCTACGAATGGTTTTTGTAATATAAATTTCTCAAAATAAATTTACTAACTACTAATTTATCAGTGCACTTTTTTACAAAATTTTGCTTTTAAAAAAAATATATATCTCGGGAACTATTGAACGTAAATTGCTCTATTAGGGCTCATAATTTAGCAAAGTAACTCCAATTTAAATAAGGTTTTTTTTTTAGCTTTTCTATTGCTGTTGTTGGTAGTTTTAATGATATAGAGCTCCTATTGAAAAATTGATATTTTTTACGTTTTGAAACAGCCGCCATTTTTTATTCCCTCTACCTATACTAGGCAGACTCATCAATTTTGGCTAGTAATTATACATAATTTTCATTAAAGCAATAAAAAAATTGGGTGAAATAATTGCCTTTTTTCTCCTCTTGGGTTGTTGTACTATAAGTTAAGGTAAAAATGGCTTTGGGTTATAAATACAGTGTAATTTGATTTACCCAGTTTTCCTAATAGGCATGTTTAAAATGACACTTCCCTTATTTATATGACGAAAATGTTAGAAAAAATCGCATATTTTTCATACTTTTAATTTTGAAAACAATACAAAACTTATAACTTAAAAAAAAAAAAAAGGATACAGAGAACGGGGAGGGACCGCTATACAAGGAGTGAATTTATTTCATTAGGAAACATCCATAGGATACCTGTTTTAGTGACAAAATCTTAGGACCCTTGATGTCCCAACTATATAGATAACACTGTATTTTGTAGACCGAGACCAAAAGCCCAAGAGGAGAAAAAAGGCAATTATTTCACCTCAATGTTTTATTGCTTCAATGAAAACTATGTATAATAACTAGCCAAAATTTATGAGTCTGCCTAGTATTGGTAGAGGGAATAAAAAAATGACGGCTGTTTCAAAACGTAAAAAATATCAATTTTACAATAGGAGCTCTATATCTTTAAAACTACCAACAATAGAAAACCTTATTTAAATTAGTGTTAATTTGCTAAATTATGAGCCCTAAAAGAGCAATTTACGTTCAATAGTTCTCAAGATATTTCTTTTTAAAAGAAAAAGTTCGTAAAAAATGCATTGATAAATTAGTAGTTAGTAAATTTATTTTGAGAAATTTATATCACAAAAACCATTCGTAGAACAGTTGTCTAATAGTATTCAAATTAAAACTAGTTAAATGTACTATATGACGTTTATCTTTGTAGTACAAGTTTTTTATGATATTTAACAAAATAAATGAATTTATAATTGTTCGGACCAAATTTATAATCATAAATCATAAAAACTACTACCCCTACAAAGATATGTGTCATAAACAGCTTTATAGTAAGTTAAATTACCTTTATTTTGAGTGCTGGCAGATATCTGTACGTCTTAAGGTTTCTAAGATATATTTTTTCATATATTAAAATGTTTGTGTGATTAACTGGAAATCAACATTTTGTCGAATATCATGAAAACTACTTCTAAAAAGATAAACGTCATAAACTACTTTTTTGTAAATCTCACTAGCTTTAATTTGAGTGCTAATAGACATTTGTAGGTCGAATGTTTTTTGAGATATAGATTTCTAAAAAATAAATTCACTAATTACTGATTTTTGAGTTCATGTTGTATGAAATGTTGCTTTATAAAAAACTGTACCTCGCGAACTATTGAACATAAATAGAGCATAAATTAGGGCTCATATTTTAGGACATTTAATTTACTTTAAATGATGCTTTCTTAGTGATGTTGTTAGTTTTAAAGATATAGAGCTCAGAATGAAAAAAAATTTTTTAACGTTTTGAAACAGCCGCCAATTTTATTCCTATACTTAGCTGACACTTCAATTCTGATTAGCTGTACATAGTTTTCATTAAATTAATAAAAAATTGGGGTAAAATAACTGCCTTATATTCACCACGGCTCTTGAATTATTACCTGAATGTAGTATA
>NW_027104816.1:939051-939578 GCF_000696795.3 Halyomorpha halys | reverse complement strand
GATAAATGTTGTTGGACAAATATAAAATGATCTATTTAGAGAAATAGTTCAATTGTTTTTTATATCACTTACCTAATATAAGGGAAAGCATTGCGATCGTACAAAATTTGGAATTTGAATCTTCGTTGAAAATACATGTTTTAAGGTTACCTGAGTCCAAAAACCATAGTCTCAAAATTGTGTCTGCCTGTGGATAGCCTAGTCTAGCTCAAAACCTGGATGAAACGGCAATTATAGATTTAAGGTAGGTGTATGCCTGGAATGTGATAGCAAACTTTTGTATAAAATCGACTAAATAGAAGTACCATTTCATAGAAACGATTTTTTGATTTTCTCGAAAACGTTTCTGATTATATTCGGCATATTAATGGCGAATTATATGGTATTTAATATCAGCTAAGTTTTTCTTTTATTGTAATAGTCCTACAGGGCTTCAATAATAAATGTTTAAAAATTCTTCCCTTAAAGTAACTTTAATTTTATTATTGGAAGCTTACCCCTGTAGAACAGATTCGTTATCTTGGACT
>NW_027104816.1:918071-934213 GCF_000696795.3 Halyomorpha halys | reverse complement strand
GTTTCTAACCTTGCTTCCTCTTCCATTCCTGGCAATCCTCCGAGGCGCCTGAAAAGAAGATGGCCTCGTGACCTTATATTGTAAACTGTTTTTAGAGTACTACTACTGGGTAGTATCTCTACATCCTGTATCATATCATTATGATCGAATTTACTTGTTGTATTTTTTATACAGTTGTAAATATCAATAAATAAATTGTTATTGGAAGAAGATAGTTGACCGTATGAAGTAGATTGGAGGAAGATATTCCTGGTGGGGGGTCAATAATGATTTAAAAATAGTAAAACAAAACTATTTATTGTTAACGAACGTTTCGCCCCATTTTGCAGGGCTGATAAATATGGCGTCCTGCTTGCCAACTGGCATCTCAGTCAGTTGGCATCAAACGTCACACTTATCAGCCCTGCAAAGTGGAGCGAAACGTAGGTTAACAATAAATAGTTTTTGTTACTATTTTGAAATCTTTATTGACCGCCACGCGGACTATTTTCCTCCAATTTAATTTTGTTAACTAACAAAAACAAACAGTTCTCATTGCTATATCAATAATAAACGATAGAAAAATACAAAATATTAAATAACTTTATTAATACCTGAAGTAAAAATTGATTTATTCGATTCACAGGGGAAAGAACGAAACCTCCCGATCATTCCCGATTGCATACTTGTTATCTTTTGTTAAACTATTGTATTCTTGGCAGAGACAAAACTGATATTCGTTATTCCCATCTGTAGAAAACCTATGATAACAATTTTTATAGCAACAGAAAAATACATTTATTTTTTTTGGAAGAATTTGTTCTCTTCACATTAAAAAGTTTACACGATTGTTTACAACTAGTATGATTCTAGCATGATACTAGCAATGATTCTTATTCCCTGGCTCCCAGAGTGGACCCCAAGGGATCAAGGGGATACTCCAAGCTCATCCTAGGTGTGCCACAAAGGAATACCACTTTCTTAAGAATTTGCAAAATAAAAAAATTTAAAATTCAAAGAGCAAATATATTGCATCCCATTATCTAATTTGCACTTTTTTTCTTCTTTTCGTACTTTTTCAAATCGACTGGGTTGCCGTTGGAAAGAAAGTTTGGGAACCTCAGTCTTAGGTACCAATCATGACTCTTCACTATAAATTTTTTAAAAATTAATTCCTAGCTTATTTTTGTGTTTTACACTTCTTCACAGTTTATATTAGGAGACTATTGTTACATCGATTAATTAGCCGAAAACTTATTGTAATATAAGAATTTTTGACTAATTAATTTAATTACCTATAAAATTTTTATTTTTGTAGAATACTCCATTTTCTAGTTAAAAGTGAAAAAAATACTGGTCTAATCGGTTTTGTTTCTATTTAATCTTCGGATGAAATGAAAGTTTTAAATAACTAATTTCTAATATTTAAACTAAACGGCTGAACTGACACCAATTTCGAAATGTGACTGTTAAACTACATATGAAACCAACTAGTACAAGAGCCCAAGAGGAGAAAAAAGGCAGTTATCTCACCCCAATTTTTGATTACTTTAATGAAAACTATGTATAATTAATAATCAAAATTCATGAGTCTGCCAAGTATAGGTAGGGGAAATAAAAAATAACGGCTGTTTCAAAGCGATAAAATAACTTATTTTTCATTCGGAGCTCTATGTCTAAAAAGTAGGAACAACATAAGAGAACATCATTTAAAGAAGAGTAAATTTGCTAAAATATGAGCCCTAATAGAGTTATTTAAGTTAAATAGTTTTCAAGATATAGCTTTTTAAAAAGCAACATTTGATAAAAATGTTGTATGGGATGTACTGAAAGATCAGTAGTTAGTGAATTTATTTTGGAAAATTTATATCTCAAAAACCATTTGACACACAGATATCTATTAGCACTCAAATTAAAGCTAGTTTAATGAGATATAAAGTAGCTTATGATGTTCATCTTCCTAGGAGTGATAGTTTACATGAAATTTGCTAAAATAAATCGATTTATAGTTCTTCGGAAAAATTTTCATTTGCCAAATTTATAATCATATGTGAATATAATAAAATCTACTACCCCTACGAAGATAAGTATCATAAACTACTTTATAGTAAGTTAAATTTTCTTTATATTGAGTGTTGGCAGACATATGTGCGTCTTATGGATCTAGAGATATATATTTTTAAAAATCCAACATTTTATACGAACAACTAGAAATTAACATTTTGTGAGTTTATTTTGTCAAATATCATAAAAACTACTACTCCTACAAAGATAAACATAATTAAACTATTGGACGTAAATAGCTCTATTAGGGCTAATATTTCTGCAAATTTACTCTTCTTTAAATAATGTTCTCTTAGATTTTCTAGTGTTGTTGCATGCTCTCCAAATGAAAAATCAATGTTTTTTTAAGGTTTTGAAACAGCCGCCATTTTTTAACCCCCCTACCTATACTTGCCAGACTCATCAATTTTGACTAGTAATTATACATAGTTTCTATTGAAGTAATCAAAAATTGGGGTGAGATAACTGCCTTTTTTTCTTCCCGGCTCTTGTACAAAACGTTTCGCCCCTCTTTGCAGCTCTTCGTCAGAGCTGATCTTTAATCATAAAGGTTGAAGACTGAAATATTAAATAAAATATAGTGAATGAAAAATGCTCTTCCTAATTTAAATTTTTATTTCATTACATCTAATAATGATGTTTCAGGATTGTCACCCCATCATCAGATATGTGATTAAATATAACATTTTATCTTTTCCTTATTAGTCTTAAATATTAACAATAGACATATTGCTGCCCATTAAATAAAACATTAATGAACTTGAATCGAACATAAAATGTGATATTAAAACATATATCTATCAGATATAATGAAATAAAATACAATAAAAATTTAAATTAAGAGTACTTTTCATTCACTATATCTAATTACATGAATGAACCTTATCCAGTAGAACATATAACTTTATGAAATATTAAGGGATTTTATGAAAAAATAAAGGAGAAAGAAGAAAAAAATTGATTCATTCAATTCCCAAACCCTGCAACATGTGGCAAATCATTGGTTAACATTAAATAGTTGTTTCTACTATTTTGTAACTTTATTGACTGCCACCTGGACCATCAAACATTTTTATTCATCATTTTTTCCTTCCTTGATCTTTACATTTTGTTTTTCCTAAACAAAATTAGCAATAGCTTCAACAGGAGCCTACCCAACCTACATAAAACTTGGGGAGTATGTATGGTGCTAAGTGAAATTTGTGTGATGCGAGCACCTATCAGATTTTTACCCTAACTCCTGTGATCAACCACTTGTAATTTAAAAAAAAAAAAAAAAATTAAGACCTAGTTACTTTATTCTTTATATAATATAAATAAACAACATACATGCCCAGAGATGGGCAAAAATTAGCGATAGTTGAAATTAATAGCCAAAGTTGCCATGGATACGACTCTTATTCATGAAAAACCCTCAATAAATAAATATCGTATCCATGGAAATTTTAGCTGTTACTTTCAATCATAGCTAATTTTTGCCAAACTATATTCATGGCACAAAGTTGCTTAGAAAATATATTCTGTAATATGAAGGACATCCACTTGGTTTAATTCAGCCCTGCCCAAAAGTGTAAAGCTTTACATTAAATTTTAACAGAGAAAGTGTTTAAAATATACTGTACTAGACAGGACAGTATATTCATTAAGAAATTTTTCAGAAGAGTAAAGAAAATGCTCGACTCTGGAATATGGACAGGCACCATGATACTATGGTTGGAGCAACCTTAAATTTAATGAAGTAGATTGCGCAAACCAATGGCACAGTAACAACTTTTGATACAGTATCCATTATACACAATGAAAGTAAATGAAAACAAATTAAATTATATATATACAGGATTAACCGTATTTTTTATAATATGAAGGAAGCTGTTAGGGGTTCCAGTCAAAAAGGAAAAAAAAAAAGTTAACAACTACTTATTTACCAACGTTTTGCTCCACTTTGTAGAGCTCCATCAGGGATAAAAATTATTTGTGTTTCACTTTGACCGCACCCCCAACCATCTCATACCCGTACATCATCCACGGCCAACTATCTCTCATAAATACAGAAGGGTTATATTATGTAAATACAAGTGAAAAGAAAATTATATAAAAATGAACAAAAAAATAAAAACAAAAATAAGTAAATTTTATGTAATTTTTTTATTTACACTTATTATTGTTTATTTTGTATAATAAATATTTGTATTTCTTTTTTTGGTTTATTTTTATTTAATTTTTTTTTATTTATAGTTACATAATTTTTAACCCTACCTTAGTTTACTTTTTTGTATCTTATTATCCTACATTGTCAAAATATTTTTAGTTGTTTTTTTTTTCTTTTTTAGCCGTGATGAAGCTCTACAAAGTGGGCGAAACGTCGGCAAATAAATAGTTGTAATAGAAGAAAGAAAACACAAATACTTAAATTACTTATGAAAAGAATATGGTCCGGGTGCGGTAAAAAAAAACTCAAATAGTAGAATATACTATTTTATTGAGCCAACGTTTCGCCCCACGTTGCAGGGCTTCGTCAGGGCTATTTTGACGGCAGTCAAAACAAAAAATGAATAAATAAATTAATTAATAAATTAATAAATAAATTACTTATATTATTGTTTCTATTATATCATTTAAACACTTTAGTACCTCTATTTATCTTGTATATTTTATTTTATTCACCCTATTATATTTATTGTAACCAGTATTTTAATATCATTTCTTCTTTTTTATATTGAATATATATATATTTTCTATCATTATTTTTATTATCATTTTAAGTTTATTTTCGAAATATTTCATTAATTTGTTAATACTCTTTACTTTAACATCATTTTCAAATGTAAAATATTTTTAACCATCAACTTGCCCCCCCCTCTCTCTCCCTCCCTTAACCCCCTTTAGCTGCCACCTAATTTCCATGACCGCTTACCATCTAACAGGTATGCTTCCTATTTTTTTTCATTATCTTTCTTTATGCTTGATTTTACACTTATTCCCTTTTCCTTTTTTATCTGTAGTTTAATTATCTAAAACCTTTTGTTATTCTTATTTTATTTTAAGCTTCACTGTACAACTGTTTATATAACTGTTTTTTTCAAAATATCTAATTAATCTTATCATGATTCATAAACTATGATTGATTAGCATTCTGCTATATCCTCAAACCGGAACAAAAGATCAATGTTGTCAACCAGTACTTGTTCCCGGGCATTGTTTACCCTCTCCAGACTGCTCCCCTTACAAAGATACGTCCTGCGGTATTGGAGGGCATTGATACCAATATCCGCAGGAGTATCAAGGCCATCATCAAGGCTCCCCGCTAACACCTCGTCGGCGATGCTGTACGCACCCAGGAGATATCGAGGACTGGGTCTGATCCGCTGTCAATGGGAAGCTCCACTACAGCATTGGTTTATTGCCCAGCGACTGTCAAATGTTCCGAATGCCCTATTCCAGTCTATATTCAGTTACGAAACCGAAATCGCAGCATGTGCTGATAGACTTGGGATGGATAGGGGCAACCAAAGTGTGAGAGCTCTACGACAGTCGTTACGTGAGAAGGCTTTCAAAGAATGGGCCAGTTCCAGATGGCAGGGTATCGGTGTTCGCCATTTCAAAGAGACCCCGAAAGCAAATAGATATGTATGCGACAAGCAGGTACTCTCGGGGTCAGAATGGGCGAACGCCCTGAAACTTAATATCAACTCCGCACCCCTGCGTGGAGTTCCAGGAGCCAGTGGAGAGCAAGGAGAAGGTGGGTCCCTCTGTAGCAAATGCGGCAAAGAGTCTGAAACACCAGCTCATGTGCTGGGAAAATGCTCCAACAACTCCCTCCTTATAACACGCCGGCACCACAGGGTTAAATTGATGAAGTTCCTTGAAAGAAAATACTTCACCTGCTGCGAGGAGGTCTATTATATTGACACCAACGGATCCGTAAGATATGCCGATATTGTCGCGTTTACAAAAGTTGGAGACACGGCTCTTGCCTTGGATCCGACGGTAAGATTTGAAAGTAATGACCTCGAACTGGAAGGTGGAGTGGAAAGGGGAAAAAAGAAAATATATGAAAAATGGATCCCTTTCCTTAAGAAAAAATTCCGCGAGACCTTCGGAGAGAGAGAGTTCACTGTGAGAGGCCTCTGGTTTGGATCTCGCGGAACAATACCAGATAGAACAAGGAGCTTCTTAGAAAGCCTAGGAGTTAGCATTGGGGATATTGCGATCTTGGCAGAAAATATTATTTTGGACTCCCTGGGGATCATACACCATACACCATCACCTGCATGGGAATTAGCTTGGAGATTATTCTTTGTTTTATTTATTTATTTAAATATGTTGACCTCTTTATTTGTGTGTTTTAACGTATTTATTCATTAAATTATTTTATTTTATTAGTACTATTTTTTTTTTTAAACTTATTTATCCATTCAAGTGTTTCCTGTAACCGGTTTCTCACACAGCATACTTATCAATCCGTAATCGGACATATATAAATTACACATACATGTTATAATCAGAAAAAAAGAGATACAATAATAAGATATAATAAATAATTTTTTTCCCCCTACAGTTCCCTTTTACATTCGATTTCGGTCTGTACAACAAATACAAATGTTTCAATTCATTCCTATTTTTCCTGATCACTGAAGAGGATCTAGGAGGGTGAAAGGATGAAATTGGAGGAGCAGAAATGAGAAGGAAAAATAGGAATGAATTGAAACATTTGTATTTGTTGTACAGACCGAAATTGAATGTAAAAGGAAACTGTAGGGGAAAAAAAATTGTTTATTATATCTTATTATTGTATCTCTTTTTTTCTGATTATACCATGTATGCTGATTGATAAGTATGGTGTGTGAGATAGCAACCTGATATATTTAGGCAGCATAGATAAATAAAGTATTTCTCTTTCTATCTGAGTTCGGAACCACTGTAATTATAACTGCATCCATTATAAAATAAACATTTAAAGCAATTTTATACAGTGTAATTTCAAGATATTTTTGTTGAAAACCAAAATGAATAAACTAAAAAAAAAAAAAAAATGGATTCAATTCATTTTTTTAAAGTGTCTGAAATGAAAACCCTTCAAATAAGTGATCACCCAGGAATAAGAATATAATACCAATGTTTTGTTAATGTCGTAATATCTACATGATAGTATTATTTACTACATCCAAGTTTGTGAAGAATTTTACAATTATTGGAAATACATTTACTAATTTGTATACTTTAACTTGACTTGAAAGTAATGAAATTTGTTTAAATAAAATAATTTGTATTCAAGTTAAGTCTCAAAACACTCTTTATTATCAAAAATATTCTGAGCTAAGAGAGTAATAATAGTGTTCAGTTAATATGTAATTAAAGGTTTTTAAAATGTAATGGAAAAGGATTCGACTGAAACCTGGGCAGAACTTAGCCCTTTACAATGCCAGTAAAAAGTTTTTACATTATTGCATGTGAGATATAAATTTATATTTAAGATTGTTCTTGAGGATGGCCATGTTTGCCGAAACATTGGACTTTTAAAGGAATGATAAAGAGTGTTTTGAGACTTAACTTGAATACAAATTATTTTATTTAAAAAATAAAAAGCCTGAACCCGATATTATTCCTTCCATAATAAACTCCCTAACCACCCAAACCCACTCGTTTCTAACCTTGCTTCCTCTTCCATTCCTGACAATCCTCCAAGGCGCCTGAAAAGAAGATGGCCTCGTGACCTTATATTGTAAACTGTTTTAGAGTTCAACTACTGGTTAGTTTCTCTACATCCTGTATCATATCATATGTCATTATGATCAAATTTACTGGTTGTATTTTTTTATACAGTTGTAAATATCAACAAATAAATAAAATTAAAAAAAAATTTAAAAAAATAAAAACCAGTCTTAAAAATGTTAAAAGATTATAAGAGGAGAAGATAGTTTCGGGATGCGATCAGCAGAAAAAACACAAATAAACAAGATTGTTTATTTGTGCTGACGTTTCGACCTGATTTTCAGGTCTTCATCAGGGAGTTATAGGCAGAAATTCTGGCAACACTGATGTTTTTTCTGCTGACCGCACCCCCAATCATCTTCTCCGGTCAACTATCTTCACCTCATTAATAGATTATATATAAAGTATTATTTTGATTAAATAAAAGGAAGATGGTTGGGTGCAGTCAAAAGAACTTAAATAGTAATAAACTATTTATTGTGAGTCAACGTTTCGCCCCATATAGTAGGGCTTCATTAGAACTAAAAGGTTAAAAAAAACTAAAATAATGTAACAAAGTAAGATAATAGATAATATGACATCAAAGTGAACAGATATGGCTAAAAATGATTTAAATTATCTAAAAATTAACAAAGTAACTTAAAGAAAATAATATATATATATTATAAAATAAATAGTAGGAAGGTAGTTCGGGTGGTGATCAATAAAAGTGCAAAAAACTATGTAATGTTAACCGATGTTTTGCACCACTTTGCAGGGCTAAATGAACAAGACACAACCATTGTAAGAAGTGACAGAAAATTGTAATGCATACATAAAGGAACTATGAAAATATGCAAAAAAATGTTTTTATAAAAAAAATAGTCAAAAAGGTTGAAGACAGAAATATTAAAGAATTTTATGATTTTATGAAGAACTAAAGGTGAAAAAGAAAAAAATTAATTCATCCAATTCGCACGGAAAAGCTGAAACCTCCTAATCTTGAGCCTTCAACCTTATTGCATCAGGATCAGCCACGACGAAGCCCTGCAAAGTGCAGCGAAACAATAAATAGTTTTCTTTTACTATTTTGATACCTTTATAGACTGACACCCAGACTATCTTTATATAATCTCTTCAAAAGGTCAACTATCTTCCGAAATAAAATAAATAATAAAAATGTTTCTTTTCTTTAATTTACTTAGTTAATTTTTATATAAATTTTCACACATTTTAAATCATATTTAGATGTACCTTAGTTTACTTTTATTTAATGTTATCTTTTCTTTTACTTTTTTTGTACATTATTTTAGTTGTTTTTATATTTTTTGACCCTGCAAAATGGGGCAAAACGTTGGCTCACAATAAAAAGATTAATTGTTATTTGAGTTATTTTAACCACCCGGACCATCTTCCTTTTATGAATTACACCCTTTACATATTACACACAGTCAATCAACAACTTTTCAATATTTTTATTAAAGTCATGGAGGAAGGAATATAATGGATCAGAAAAAGTAAAGCTGAAAAGGTTGGGCTTATGATGAGCCAATCACAGGCTATCTTTTGTAAAGTTAAGTAAACGTAACTTGATAAAATCCCTCAATATTGATAAAAAGCAAATCTAATTAAAAGGTAATTTAAAATTATAAAGAAAGTAATCCATATTTCCTTTCCTTCAGTATAAGACAAATAAATGTTTTACTTACACTATACATTTTCTTCCAATTCTACGAACATATTATCTGTTATTTTCTAATTTTGTATTTCTTTTTATTCATAATAGTTGTCATCTTGTTTTTCTAGTTTTAGCCCTGAAATTCTGACCGTAATGTTGGCACTAATAAGTTTTACTTGTATTTATTCTTCACTGACTGCACCTCTGACTACCTTCTCCTCATTACCGACTCTTCTCTCATTACTTGTAATGTTATTAATTTATCCCACCCTCCTACATTTTATAATATTAACATCATTACCAATCACAAAAGTAGAAAAGATTAAATAATATATCTCTGATCTATCCATTCTAATTAGTTATCTATCTATTATATAGTAATATAATATTACTATATAAAGTATATATTATAATAATTTAAATGTTTGCTTTCATATTTTATTTATTTTAATAAAAGCTTTAGAAAATTGGGGGAAAAATAAAATGAAAGGAATGCAGAATTAAACATTGTTAGTCACAAATCAATACAGATAATATTGCAAATGAATGAAAATCTATACTGCTACAACCCAGAAAGGGTCAGAAGTTCAATACTTTGTACAGAAGTACTGTTTCTTGAACAATGATTGTGCCAGGAGATGATTTGTTTATGATCACACTCAACTTTCCCCAATTATGGGTAACAACTTCATAAAGGTTGAGTGGTCCCAGAGGGTTCCCAAACCCACGAGATTGACTCATGGCAGCAGTAACAGGATAAATAATTATGTGTCACAATCACAAAGGATTCTAACTGGAGTCCTTGGAATTAGTAGCATGACACCTTACTCACTGAACTACCCCACTCCCCCAAATAGTATTACAATATACATTACAAAAGCCCTAAAGATGGTTATTTTGTTTCTATTTTATTTATGCACTATGCAATGCAATTTATATAATAATGAATAATATTAAAAATAATATTTCTTCACAATAAAATAAAAAACTTTATTTTCATGGAAAAGAGGCAGTATGCCATTGCTTTTTCCTTGGCCTTTTGTT
Organism: Halyomorpha halys; assembly: GCF_000696795.3. Classification (NCBI taxonomy): domain Eukaryota; kingdom Metazoa; phylum Arthropoda; class Insecta; order Hemiptera; family Pentatomidae; genus Halyomorpha; species Halyomorpha halys. The sequence goes on along the minus strand of NW_027104816.1, from coordinate 923,757 downwards.
ACCTGTTAATTCTACCACTTTATCTTTTTTAACATTTCTATCTATTAAATTTTGTAAGTAAGCTTTTGATAATTGTGAATGTTTCTCATCTTCCACAATAAGAGGATTTACGGTATTTTTTAATCCTGTCATCATATAAGAAATGAACAACCTTTTATTTAATGGCAGCCTTGGGAGGTTTCTTTCGAGGATAAATTCCAGCTCCCTGCTCTTCATTTTCTTGTTTCCTACAACATTTCTTTTCGGCGATTTTTTACTGTTATTTGTGAAATTCTGTTCATCATATTTCTCATTATTGCCATCTGACTCGACGAGACTTTGACGAATTTGACTACCTAAAAGTTTTTTCAAAGGGTTATGTTGATTTTCGTAGAGTTTTGGATCGTTATATGTTATATAAGGCAATAATTTGTCACCACCTTTCTTAATATCATCATTATCGATATTTAAATTATAGTTACACTTTTCATTTAGTTTATCAATAAAATATTGCATATTATATTTCCATTTATCGGACATTTTGTAAGGTCCAATGTTACTGATGACATTGTCGCATTTTTTGTCATTAATGAAAGTTGAAGGCGACCTTTTGATTTTATTACAAGTAAGATTACCATCTAATGGAATATTATCTGTTTTGTATGAAGGAAGAACCGAGTATTGATTTCTCCATGAGACTGTACTTCCAAAAGGAACATTTAGAGGATGTGTTACATCTCTTTTCAGTAGAATTTTTTTCATAGCCAATTTATTAGCAAAATCCTGCATTTTCATGAATATCTGAGACATTTCACGATTAATTTCTGTATTATTAGCATTTGGACTCATAATATTTCTAAATGGATCATAAAATGTTTCTTCCAACATACCTGGTTTCTTTTTGATAATTTTTATCGCAGACATATGAACTGCAGAAATTTCATCTTTTTTACTGTCACTAGTATTTCTGATCTCTGACGATGATTGATTCATTATGTTTCTTAACAAAGCGATTTTATTCTTTAATTGATCGAAGTTTTCTTTATGCGAACTAACAGGCTTAGGCGATGACATGGCTAATTTTACATCAAAGCTTTTTTCACTTGCTAATATCTTTTCATTTTGTTCGTTGTGAACATACCAACCATTCGATGTCAAAGCAGCTTTATTATCATTTGCTGTAAAACTCAAACTGGACTGCTTAGAGAATATTTCATTGTAAGGTATAGATGGGAAATCAAAATTATTTCCATTCATTTTACTATGACTTTTTCTTTCATAATCCAATAATGACCAACTTGTTGAATTTCTATTAAATCCTCCATCTAATTCAGCATGTTTATTGGTTAATTCTTTGTGCTGTTCAGATTCTGTGCTTGGTTGTCTATTTAAATTGCTCCAAAAATTAGGCTTATTTTTAACTTTTAGGTCATTATTAATCATTTGGGTTGATGCTTCATCAACTCTATGTTTTGGCCCAACTTCTATCTTATCAAAATACTTATCATTCATTTTTGGAGCGGCTAACTCCAATTTTTTAATATAAGGTTCAGCTGATAAATGGGCCAAATCTTCCCTTTCATTATTTTTAACTTCCCCCTTAGAAAATGGAAGAAAGTTTATTAAATTAACACCTCTAATATTTTCGTCAAGATCTGGTGGTTTTCTAATGTAGTGATATACTTGATTTTCATCAGACAGTTTCTCTGACTGGATTAAGTTCTCAATAGAAGTTCCTATTCTTAGCCTAGTTGGATTCATTATTTCATTTAAGGCAGGGTCATCCACCAATTCTGTCCGAGGCCCTTCATATTTGTGTAATTTTTTAATTGGTTCAGGTTTTTCTAGAGGACGATTTAAAAAGAACAAATCTCTCCTATTTGTTTCACTCAAGAATGGAATGTATCTTGGGATTGTTGTAAAATTCCTTTTCTCGAGTTTTTCAATGATTCTAGTCACTAGATCATTAATGTTTGTGAAATCTGTAATTTGTTTGAAATTCTCCTGAGTTGCTTCATTCATGATTAAAGTGCTCGGATTATTTGAGTTGAATTCATTTTCCAAACCGGGAATTTTTAAAGGTACCCATTCAGAATTGATAGAGTCATCCAAAAATGGTTGTAATGTGGTTTGGAAATGATGACCTGAATTAAATTCATGTCTATTCTCAAAGGCTATCTTGTCATCTGAGAATGGATTCAGCGTAGTCGATGTAAATTTATCTGAAGAAGGATCAAGGTAAGATTGAATATTCCAGAGATTATTAAAGAGTATAGGATGCAAGGTCAAATTCAATCCTGATTGATGCCTGACATGTTTGGTTGGAGTTGTTTCAATCCTTGGCAAATCGCTTTTTGTCGACTCAGTATTAGGAAATATTAATGGAATTGTTACAAAAGCTTCGAATGATGCAATTTCTTTCGGAAATTCTGCAGGTTCATGTGACCCGTGATAACCGGTAGTGGTTGAACTACTTTCTGTAAGCCTTGTTAGGTTGAGTTCGTATTGATAAAAAGAAGAAGTAGAAACTTCAGATTGCAAAGTAAAATTGAATGAATGAACTGAAGACAGAGTGTTAACATCATCTTGTTGATCTGAATTGCTAATGTCAGAAAGGAGAGAATCTGAATTGCTAATGTTATCAAGGAGAGAATCTGAATTGCTAATGTTATCAAGGAGGGAATCTGAATTGCTAATTTTATCAAGGAGAGAATCTGAATTGCTAATGTTATAAAGGAGATAGTCTGAATTGCTTTCTGCTTTATCTGTGTATTTTGGCCACATAGCAATAGTATACTGGTTCATAATGGTTGATGACAAAGTGGAAGAGGCAGAACTTTCAACAGGTTTTCTCTGTAGGGAGTCATCTTTCAAGACCAATATGGGCTCCATTAACTGTAAATACTGATTGGTAGGTTTTCTAAACGTGGTAGTATTTAAATTATCAGGAAGGTAAGTTTCTTCATTTACCTGAATATTGCTCGATTTGTTTGTTTGTGGCGTAGGTAACATAGTTTCTGTGTTCAAAAAGAAATATTGCTTCGCTTTTTGGTCATGAGCATTATCTTTAATCAAATCATAAATCGGTTGAGGGCTAGTTTTATACAGATTTTCAACATTATGAGGAAAAATTTCAGGAATACCATTTTTCAAAAAATTACCAAATGTTTTCAAAAACATATTTGAACTGTCAGTCATATTGCTTTTATCGTCAATGTTGTATATTTTATCAAAATTTGACTGTAAAAGTTGTTCTAAATTATTGTATGGACTGGAAGTGTTTTTATCATACTTAGCAATATGCTCGTCAATGGTATCAGACAAATTTTTTAATTTCTCATAGTTAGGCAGGTCATTAAAATTGGGTATAAGCTTCCACTTATCAGATTTCATTTCATGATATTGCTTAAATGATAAATCTGGATTTTCCAAATTGGTCTGGTTTGGTGGATAATTTTTTAATTCCATCATCGCTTCTGGTTTAAGAGATAAATTTGGATCTTCTCGGACCATTGAAACTTCATACTTTTCTTTTATATTGTCAGTAATTTCTTCAGGTTTCAACTGGAGTTGTCTATCATCAAAGCCTTCATTAATGCCCATCGTATTCTCAGTTTGAAAAAGCTGTGTATATAATATTTCTTTGTTATTATCATCAATATTTTCCATAGATTCTATTTGATTAACAGATGGTGTATTTGTGTAATTGTAAATCAGTCCATCAGTAAGAGAATCATGACTTAGCTGATTATCTATCTGCTCACTTTCAGGTTCCATTGCAAAATCTTGAGGAGGCACTGTTCCTCCTCTCGTCGACAATATTTTAAATGAGTCAGGAAATTCTTGACTGGGAGTACCATCTTCTTCTTTCGGAGCCCATTGTATAGAAACTTTGGTTTCTCGTTGATTAAGTTGCATGGATGGTGTTCCTTCATCTGTTTTATCCATTAGCCCAACATATGATATTTTATCATTTTCATCCTCCCATTTACTTGATAGCAATTTCTCTTCTTGAGTAACTTGCTCCGTGCTCGCCATATTGACTCCATGATACTTGCGGAATGGAATGTTTTCAATTTCATTTAGTTGCTCTTTGGGAGGATTGTTGGATGTACTAATTTCATTCATTTGCTCTCTAGAGCTGACACTTTCATTCATTTGCTCTCTGGAGTTGACACTTTCATTCATTCCCTCTCTGGAGCTGACACCTTCAATCATTCCCTCTCTGGAGCTGACTTGTTCATTCATTCCCTCTCTAAAGGTGACATGTTCATTCATTCCCTCTCTGGAGGTGACATTTTCATTCATTCCCTCTCTGGAGGTGACATGTTCATTCATTCCCTCTCTGGAGGTGACATTTTCATTCATTCGCTCTCTGGAACTGACATTTTCCCAGCCAGGCATATTTTTCTTAATTATTTCTTCTTTAACGAATAGTTTATCATTATATTGGTCATTAGTAACACTTGGTATTGGATGAAGGTAATACGAATCTCCGATTGTTGTTATATCATACCTTCCCTCTGTTGGATATTGCTGTTTCTGCATTGATCTTAAATCTTCTTTGTATTTTGCTCCATTTTTCGTTGGCCCATATCCCTTATAACTTTTGGTAGATGACCAATTTGGAGATCTAAAAAAAAATTTTTGAATTTTCTTCCATTTGTTACCACTATCAGAGTTCATCATGTTATTTTCCTCGCCATTGCTGTTTTTGTTATCTCTAGAATCAATTCCTTGCTTTTTGGTCTTTTTATTACCTTTCTTTTTTTTTGCAGTGGATGAAGATGAACAAGATTCGTCAATATTATACGTGGCTTGGGTTGTAGTCTTATGCCCTTTTTTATGTTTTGCTGTTGTTGATACTGGACAACCATTTATATCTGTGACTTCTGTCGCACATGTCTTGTTTTTTTTCTTTTTTTCCGCTGTTAAAAGTCTCAAACAATCTAGTTTATATGAGGCAAGACTATCCCCGTTTAGCCTTGCAAGTTCAGAAGCACCATGATTTCTTTTATCATATTTAAAGCTTGAGTATCTGTTATCTTCTGTTAAATCTGAATAAGTTATGACACCTAAAAAAAAAAAAAAAAAAAAAATTGTAATGTAATAACATGATATTAATTAATAAAGAGCTATAAGTAAATAATAATAAGTAGAAAACAGATTTTTGAGCAATAGCACCTTTTGTTCCCTAGCTTTAAATTCTGTCAAACCTTGACAGAAATTCAAATCAGGGAAAAGACATTCAAATAACACCAATTTTATATTGTGTTTTGGGGTTTCTTCACAAATTTAAATTTTGTAAACATATCTTGTTAGTGCTGTGAATAAGCACCAACTCAACATTTTTTTTTTTTTTTTTTTTTAATAATGCTATGCGGAACTTAAATCACTGAAATAGAGCAGCAGAGTACTATGGACCTAAGAAGAGGTGGGATGACCAAGGGACAAATTGCTCATGAGGTAAACTGCTCCCAGGGTGTAATAAATTTTTTTTTAATTAATTAATTATAATTATGAGAGATAGTTGACCGTGGATGATAAATGAGGAGAAGATGGTTGGGGGTGCGGTCAATGAAACACAAATAAGTATGATCAACTTATTTTAATGTGCCGACGTTTCGGCTAGAGTTTCTAGCCTTCTTCAAGGCTAAAAACAAAACAAGATAACAACCACAGTTAGTATAGAAAAATTAAAAAATAT
>NW_027104816.1:917244-917956 GCF_000696795.3 Halyomorpha halys | reverse complement strand
TATTAATTTAAAATTTAAATATAAAAAGAAAATGAAAATTGAGAGGAAGAAAATATATGTAACAATAATAGATGATAAAGAGGCAAATTATAAGTATAGTGTACAAAACTTATAATGCGGGCAAGGAAAATGGATAAAAGTGGAGAAAATAAGGGGAAAGAGTAAAATAAAGAAAGGGGAAAAAAAACAAAAAAGAAGAATGAAAACCAACCTGTTCGCTGAAAGGTTGAGCATCTAATGGTGGTAGCGCAAAAGTGGTCAAGGTTAGAACTAAAAAAGCCGTTACAACAATGACTAAGTGTTATTTATAAAGAAAACGTTACGGGAGGGTGAAAATAAAAAATAGAAAAATTTTTGAAGAAGAAAGCGTGTGTGAGGGTGATGACAAAAAGTGATAAGAATTAAAAATATATATGAACCAACGAATTATCGAATAACGAAGTACCGGAAGATGAAGAGAAAACGTAATATAGGTGGGAGACGACAAATATGTAAGAAAAGGTTTTAAAGATGAAATAATGCGTGCAAAAGTGGGCGGAAAAAAATAATGTGAATTTATAAAAAAAAAAAAAAATTGAAAATTACTTTTTTAATAAATTAACTATTTGTGAATATGTTAATGATAAGTTGTTCTTATCGGTTTTTAAGTTGACAGAAGAAGGCTCTAATTGGATATAGAGACTTTCAGAGATGAGCCTTTTGTCATGGTTAT
>NW_027104816.1:912927-916859 GCF_000696795.3 Halyomorpha halys | reverse complement strand
GAAAGGGGTTGTGAAGAATTAGATGAAGTGGCGAGACGATTAAATTTTTTTTTAAATTGCGCCCCAGATAATTATGGGGAAAAGAACGAAGTGGAGGACATCTAAATTTTTCTAATCATATGAAACAGGTGGTTTTGAGAGAAGTCATGAAAAGAGGAGCATCCTCTGCGCATATTCGCATGTTCACAGATTTGCTTTGTTATTTTGTCCCAATCGTAGCTACTCCTAGCAATATGATTAAATTGTACCTAATCATTTACAGAATACATTAAATATCTTTTGTTTAAAAAATAAATGACTTAAACTAATTAAAATTTGTTTTTTCCTTGAGTTTACAATTTTTCACAGGACTGTAGGTATATTTATGCTAATATTTATTCATTTTAATTATTTTTTTCTAATTTAATTTAAACCAATGAAAAATGTAAGGTAAAGCATTACTTTGATTAATACTTCAACAATAGAAGAAAAAAAAAAAGAACAAGTAAAAATACATGAGCAATATTCTTGGAGTAGTGTTTACTAGTGTTTTGGGGAATTATAAAAAAGCACTAGAATAAGTTAATAATAGAGTTTGTCCAGTGTTATTGATTTAACCCAGTATGCTCTAGCCTTTTATACTTCCGTCTGACATTGTTGTGACTAGTGCAAATTAAATTTTTTTTAAAATATTACTTTAAACAAAAAAAAAAAAATTAAAATCAGTACCGCTACAACCCATGAAGGGTTATGGGTACAGTACTTTGTAAGAAAATATTGTTACTAGTTCAATGGTTGTGCAAGGAGGTGATTTGGTCAGAATCATGCTTGACCGACAGATTTTTTACCTAATTTAAGAGGCTGGGTGGAACCCAAGAGGGCTCCAGAACCCATAGGGTTGACTCACAGCTACAGTGTAACAGAAAATGATTCTCTGCCGAGCTGGATTCGAACCCAGGTCCTTGGAGTTAGTAGCATCATGCCTTACCAAAGTATAACCTCATTATTATATTACCTATGTACATTATTTTAAATCAAAATCAATTGATCTGATCAATAAATTTTTGATGTTTCTCTACACTGACTTATCACTAGTTAGTTTTATGGTTTATAGTATATTCGTAAGTAAATAGACAATTGAAAAACCAAGAGGAAGAACATGCTGAGAAATTTTTGGGGAATTATACTTGGAAGGCGAAAGCTAAGGTAACGCTTAAATACACTTAGCCACTAGGGGCGAGTTCTTCTTAATACAATAATCAGTTAAAATAATTCTTTAAAAAACTTTTGCCAGTTGAGATTTTTTCTTCAACTTTTTTTTCCACAAAAAAAAATAAATAAATAAAAAATTCTTCCAAACAAAATTTCCTGTTTAATTTTTCTAACATTTTTCATAGCATATTCTTCCTCTTAGCTCTTCAATTGTGTATTTACTTACAAATATACCATAAGCCAAAAAACTAACAAATTATAAAACATTATAGAAAAACTTCTTTCTATGATTTAAAAACTCATAAAAAGCATGATCAAAACATATAGAAGAATGTTAAAAAATAACTGCGCAAAATATATCATTTAAGTAATTTTTAGATAACTTTTGTTTACTAATTTTTCTTAAACATAAATTTTTTTTTTTAAAATAGAAGCCATTTTGAAACTAGACCAAATACTAATTTAAAAAGTAAGTAGTTTCATTTACAACCAATGTTTTGTTTTTGTTTGATGATTTCCTTTATTTTATTCTATTTTGGCTAGGCAAGGTCAGATATTGTGTGAATTTGTTCTATTTTATATCAAAACTTCTACACCGGAACAGGAAAAGTTCAACTTATATAGTATAAATATTTACATTATATTATTATAAACATATGCATTTTTTTTTTAATAATTGAACATTAGGTACCAAATAAATCATTTTAATTTGTATTAATATAAGTAAGCTGGACAATGATTAGAAACATTTTTGGTCTTTCAACAAATCATAGATAATTGATTATGATAAAAATGATACCAAAAAGTCTTTAATTTAACCCATATGTCAGATAGGTCTGCTGGAGACAGTAACAATTGAAGAGTTCCTTTAAAAAAGGGTATGATAGAAAAAATGTAACACAATTTTCCAGCATAAAAAGCTTATTTTTTACTTAATCGACTGGTATAAGTATATATGTATATATATGTATATACGTGTGTATGTAAATGTATATAACAGCCAAAGGTAAGATGGTTTCTTATCCATGAAAAATTTTAAAAAAGAGGCACTTGGTCATAAAACATTAACATAATGGTTAACTGAAGTTTTTGATATCATGGGGTTCTTTAGTCCTGATTTCATAAATTTGTATCATTAAAAAAATAGTGTTAGTAATAAGTTGTGATAAGTTATTATTGGTTGAAGGATATACATTTTAACTAACAAATATGTTAACATTGCAAAAATATTCTTTCTTTTTTTTTCAGTTAACATGTTTAATGTCCGAGTGCCTCAAATGTCAGTTATGACGTTCCTTTAACATATTTGAAGGGAACAATTCAACCATTCAATTCAATTATTGCCAACAATTTGACCCACAATATAGGCCTTTGCCAGGGCTAAAAATAAAAATATACATGGTAGAGTCAACGTATGAGTAAAAGAGTTATATAAAACAGATGTAGGTATGCAGAGAGAGGTATGGAAACTATCAACAAAAATAATAAAATAATTAGGAAGATAGAAATAAATGCAAACATTGTTCACAAACATAATAAATAGTAACTGATACATCAGAATATATATTATTGGAAATATCTATATCTTATCATAACTTTACTTAAATTAAATTAATTGATCTTTCCAATAATATATATTCTGAAGTATCAGTTTATTATGTTAGTTAACAATTTTTTTTTTTGTCTTTATCCTCATTATTTTGTAATCTAATAGTTGAAGACTATTTTTTTTTCTTTTAATTTTGTTTCAATTCTGTATTTTATCCCTAATTTAATTTACCACTTTGGCTTTAGTGAAAAGAGCAAGAACAAGATGGATAGGACACATTGAGAGGATGCCCGATTGAAAGAATACCGAAAAAGATGCTGCTATGGAAAATAGAAAAGAGGATGTCCCTGGATCAGATGGCTGGAGGATTTAAAGCTTTTAAATGTTGAAAGATGAAAAGAGAAAGCAAGAGACATTATGGATTGGTTGGCTGTGGTGGAGGATGCCCGAGTTCTTGTAGGACCATAGTACCATAATAATAAAACATTTTACCCATATATAATTTCTCCCCCTTACTAAGAATCATTTGATGCATGCCTATATTTGATATTTCATACATTGTCTTTAATATTATTTTATATCTTTTTGCCTTAAAATGTAACATAATTGTTAATCGCCACTTTCTAACCACATTGGTCTCTTCATTCCGCCTTCAGCTCATTTTTGTATTTACTTCCATTCAGTAAAATGAGTGCCCTTTCTCATATTTTTCAGTCTTTTTAGCATTTACTGTATTTTTGTATTTCTTTTTTATCTACTATTTTATTTGTTATTATTTTCGTTTTCATTAATTGTCTCATAACTTTTGTAATTCTTGTTTTTTAATACTTTTCATTGTAAATCTTATTTTTATTTCCTTTAATTTATTTTGTTCATTTTTATATAAATTTTCCCATATTTTAGATCATTTTTAGCCATATCTTAGTATACTTTTATTTCATGTTATGAATGATTATCTTTCTTAGTTAGATTATTTTAGTTGTTTTTATATATATTGTAATATGCTCTTTTTGAGTAAATAGTATATTTTGATGTATAAAGGGTTTTTGATGTTTTATTTTATGTATCATTTTAATATTATTCATTTGTTTTGTTTATCCAAAAAGCAAGCTAACTAATTTTCATTGTCCATAATAAATTCGTGATTCAAAACAAAACCAAGATGGCGGTACGTATTCTTCAGTCAACAAGT
>NW_027104816.1:899143-912177 GCF_000696795.3 Halyomorpha halys | reverse complement strand
ATATATTTAGCCCTGCAACATGGGGAAAAATGTTGGCTCACATTGAATAGTTTTATTACTATTTGTGTTTTTTACCAACCTATGGTCAACCATAGATCTTCCAATAATTTATTAATTGTATTTATTTGTTTAAACTAGGCTAAGTTTATACAATTTTATCATTTATTTATTTCCAAAGAAAACCCATAATACTTTTCACTCTTTTTATTTTTCTATTATGGAGGATATTTTTAACTAACTGTTTATCTAACATTATCTAGTTCATCATAATTTTATGACATCTTACATTCTCCTTATTTTAAGGGATTTGTCCTGATTATATTGTATTACCAATAGTCTTGTTTACTACTCACCTATTCATCAGTTACTTATATATTGGATTGTCAAATATGTAAGTGACAGTCTAATATGTAAGTAATTGACAAGTAGAGGGATGGTCTACCAGAAAATAGGACTATTGATAGTAAAATATTGTACATTGGAAGAATGTTGATTGACCATGTGTAATAAGAAAATAAGTAATATTATAGATACATAGTGTTAAAAGGCATGTATAGTCTACTGGTGCTGGTACTGGTATTTGGTGGGATAACAAGTCCGGCAAGTGGGTCTAGTGGTCCTTTTAGCCAACCTTGTCTACCTAAGTTGCTGCTGCATACTAACCAAGGTGGGAATGTCAAGATTCATTTCTCGGGACTGCCGAAAAATGAATGCTACTGCCCCAGGTGGGTATCGAACCCACAACGTTCCAAACCGAGCGCACTGGGAACTGCACCCCAACCCGTATGGCCGTCACGTCCCTCATGTGTAGTCTAAGTATTATACGAAGATAAAGGCTGTATGAGAAAAGTGATATTACAATTAAATAAGATATACAAATAATAAAATACATATGAAAATCCAGTGAGTAAATATACATACAAAAATGAAAATTATTTACAATAAAGCGATGAGAAAGGTGGGAAATAAAATGTATATAGGTAATTAAATATGTAAGTAAAATGACAGAATAAAAGAAATAAAATATAAAATTATATTTATAATCCAAAAGTAATAAAGAAATACGAATATTTAAATTTAATAAAAATTATTTAAGATTAGAGTTATAGAAAACAAAATGAGAAAAAAAAACATATGTAACTAATGAAATATGTAAGTAAAATACTAGAAATAAATAAAAAGAATAATGAAAGAAATAAAATATAAAGTTATATATAAGTTATAAGACAAAAAGAGTAATTAGTAAATATGACAATACTAACCTGTGGTGAATATAACTTAATAATGAGGGCAAGGAAGAAATAATAAGAAAAGAGTAGAAAAGGAGAAGGGGTGTAAAAAGAAATTACTAACTTACTGCTTATAATACTCAAACTATACATGTCTTTTAACACTATATATATATTATTGATTAATTTTTAATGCCTTTAATTCATTACGGTTCTTATCTTGGTCTTAGCCCTGATGAAGGCTCAAAATTCCAGCCGAACCGTTGGCACTAATAAATAGGTTTTTACTTATTTGTGTTCTCCACTGAACATACCCCTCACTATCTTCTCATTTATATTGAGGTGTAGATAGTTGACCGTAGTTTAATAATTGGAGATGGTCGGTCGGGAGGTGCGGTCAGCAAAAAAAAACATAAGTAAACAAAAAGTTATTTATTCATACCAACATTTCGACCTGAGTTTCAGGTCTTCATCAGGGTTATAAAACAAAAAGAGACAACAACCATCAATTAGAGAAACATAAAATTGAAAAAAAAAAAAAAAATAGTATACTAACAAATTTGGAATATACAAAATATTGAATTGAATGATCAATAAATAAAGTTGATTGATAATAGTGAAAGATGAAATATAATATATCTTATCACCTATATAATATTATATTTTATCTTTCACTGTTATCAATCAACTTTATTTATTGATCATTCAATTCATTATTTTGTATAATTCTAAATTTGTTAGTATACTATTTTTTTTTTTTCAATTTTATTTTTCTCATAATGATGGTTGCTATCTCTTTTTGTTTTATAGCCCTGATGAAGACCTGAAACTCAAGTCGAAATGTTGGTATGAATAAATAATTTTTTGTTTACTTGTTTTTTTTGCTGACCGCAACACCCCGACCATCTTCTCCAATTCTCATTTATATATACGGTTAACTATGAACTCTTTTTTTTTTTTATAATTTATTTGTTGTTATTTACAACTGTATAAAAATATATACAAGTAAATTTGCTGTGTAGGTGACATAGTGACATGATACAAACATGTGGAGTATCTACCAATTGATAGAACTCCAAAAACATTTCTAGAGGAGAAGATCTCGAGGCTTTCTTCTTTTCAGAAGCCTAGGAGGATTATCAGCTAATGAAGGAGAAGCCAGGTTAGAAACAAGTGGATTTGGGTGGTTGGGAAGTTTATCGTAGAAGGATTGGTATGTGGTTCTGGCCAAATTGGCAACATATGAGGCATTGAGGTCCTGATGAATGACTTGATTTGTTAAAAAGTAAGGAGCATTAAGGATTGGATTCAGGAGGAATTTGATGGTTTAGTGGAGCCCCAAAGCTCAACTCCGTATGTCCAGATAGGCCTTCCAATAGTCATGTAGATCAGTCTTTTGTAATGTATCGGCAGTTTACACCGTTTGCCTAGTAAATGTTTTAATAGTCGGAATCGACGAGCAGTCTCCTGTGTTTTTAGTCTTGTATCAGGATTCCATGTCAGTTGTTTGTTCAGACGTAGTAACAGATCTGTTACACGAATAAGTGGAGTAATATTAAAGGATACTGTGGGGCAAGAGGTCATCGGTTTACGACGGAAGGGTAAATGTGATTTGGTGGGATTTATTAGAATTTATTTTAATCCTCCAGTTTTGGCACCATTCTTCAAGGATGGTGATGTGGGATTAGAGGGTTTGGGATACAATGTAAGGATCATTGATGAACTCATCCTTGAACTATTTATTGTGAGAAAACGTTTTGCCCCACTTTGCAGATCTTAGTCAGGGCTAAAAAAGATAGTAAAAAGTAAAAGAATAGATAACATGTAAAAGAATAGATAACATGTAATAAAAGTAAACAAAGATATTGTTAAAAATGATTTAAAATATGTAGAAGTTTATATAAAAATTAACAAAATAAATTAAAGAAAATAAAAACAGAAAAATATAAAAAAGAAGTAGAGTGAAAAGTACAAACAAAAGTTACAAAAAAAGTACTAGATAATTAATGAAAACGGAAATAATAACAAATAGAAAGAAGATAAAAGAGAAATATAAATATACAGTATACACTAAAAGAAAAAAATAAGGGACATAAGAATACAATAAAGGTCAAGAAAAAAGGAAGAAGAAAGAGCCTTTTTTATCCCTGACGAAGCCCGGCAAAATGAGGCGAAATGTTGGGTCACAATAAATAATTTAATTACTACTAGTTCTTTTGACCGCTCCCAGACTATCAGATGTGTCACTATTCAAGTAAATCGATGATATATGGAAATGTATTATACAACACACACAAAAAAAATTAAATTAGATCTAAACACCACAATGGTACACATGTACACTAACCCTATCTTTTCACACTAATTGTAAAACACATGAGTACTTTTAGTTTTAAAAGCTAGCTAATAAACTGCAATAAACTAATATAAGAAAATAATTTTTAACAAACTTGCAAAATTATACGGTTTGATTTTGACAATGATGTTAAATTATAATATAAAAGTAGGCTGAATAATTGAATAAAGAGCCCTTTAGGCCTAATGAAACACTTCAAAGTGGGGTGAAACATAGGCTCACAATCAATGGTTTATATACTATTTGAGTTTTTTTGACCAACTTCCTTTTATATAATACACAATGATTGATAGTCCATTATATTAAGATAGTTTGTTCAATTTTTACACTATAGAAAAAATTTATCAATAAGAACATCAAGCAAACTTTAAAAAGAGAATGTAATAACAATTTTAAATTTCTATGACTTTACAAATTAAATATATTCTTCTATGACAAAATCAAATGTACTTACAAGAAATTAACCACACAGTCATCAAAGGATTTACATTCATCAATGTCAATCCACTTTGACATAGATTTCAATTGCACCATACAACAGTTGTAGCTAAACCCAAACTAGAACAGCACTAATATCTTTCCTACATGACAGTAAGTAATGAAGAAGTCTTTTCTTCCTTGGTTTTAATCCATTTAAAATCAATTCAGGATTATTGAAATTAGAATAACTTCAAACATCAACATATGTTTTGACCTACATATTTAGTATGAGATATCAAATTTGCTTTCAATAGGGTTATTTATTATTAACTGCTTTTATTAGTAATTGTTAGGGGTGTTATTTATGGATGTGAAACGTGACCTTCAACACTAAGGGAAGAACAATGCTTTGAGGTTTTTGAAAATAAAGTATTACGTAAAATATTCGGACCGAAAAAGAATGAGTTATTGAGAGAATTTAGAAGACCACACAACGCTTCAAAATGAGGGAACTGGACCTGGTAAATATAATTCATATTTCAGCATTGAGGTGAATAAGATGAGCGTGTAAGATTGTGGGACTTAGTAAAGAATAGATCCCTAAAGTGTTAATAAAATCTAAATCTATGGGTAAACGTTAGAGGAGTAAACCGAAACGTAGATGGGAGCATTCCGTTAAGTCTGATTTTGTAGATTTGGGTTTGGAGAGGTGTCACTGGATAGTTATATATAGAGAACGATTGGATGTATCGGCATCGAACCTTCCGGTACGTTAAACCTTTATTTAGCGTTCTTATAAGGGTAAATATAACGTAAGTCAAGAAGAAATGAAACTAAGCCCGTTGCAGTAGTACACGCGTTATAGTGAGGGCAGAAAAATATAAATTATTAGAACTGAAATTCATGTATTAGTTCATAAGGCAAAAAAAAGTTTGCCCTAAACCAATAATAAAATGTTTTAAAAAGATCTATTAGCATTATTGTTTCTCAAAAGTATTTGTTATTTCGTTACTTAAAGCCGCGATTGTTGATTTTTGTCACTTAATTAAACACTTGTGGAAACAATTATAAAATAACAACGAACACATACAGACGGATCGAGAAAAACTGAACTGCCTTAGCGCCAAAAATTTCGGGGTCTCCTCCCACCATAAAATCTTTCGAATAAGAAGCCATATATTTAACTTTTTAAAAAAAGATTTGTTCAGTTATTCTAAGGATTTTTTTTTTGGAATCTTTTCGTTCTTTTCCAAAATCTTCAAGTTAAAATTTTAAAACTTAGGGCCTCTTCCCTTTCTTTGACCTTGTTAGCAAAGCCTCTACAAGTAAGGCTGCTAATGTTCATAATTTATTTTTTATTCTAAAGTATGGGGGAACAAAAATTATATTTTTATCAAGAACGATGTACTGAATTTTTATTTTACTTTGGGCACTAATATATAATACAAGCTCCAGTGGCGGGAAATTGAAAATTTCTATTGGTGTTTTGGCTTAACCAGATTATCACTGTCGACATGTAAAGTAGCCTAATCTATTGCTTTCCCGCTAAATTATAGTTAGTCAGTAGTTCGTGGTTAGATGAGGTATTGTAGTCGTAATAGTTCAGTATTGATAATTCAGTTTTTGTTAGTTGTAAACATTTTTTAAAAGTTCAAATGAGTTTGGAAATTAATGACTTCCGCTGTTACGCTGCTCAAACCAACCCCCCTAATAGTTTTGCTATAGGAGGTAAGGACTATACAAACTTGTAGCATTATATATAAATAAGTTTTGATGTTCCTGCCTTTGCACTGTGAGGTATTTGACCTAAAAAGCTGGTCAAAAGTCATATTTTTTCTTGACTTTTAGTCATACATATTTTAATTGAGTAGCCATATCTTTGGAGTACTGAATGCAGTTTGAACCAGACCTGTTGTGAGACAATGGTTGCTAGAAAGATCAAGTCATTCAAATTGTTTTTCATTCTGTACTTACCCTGTTAGAATTTCCACTTATATATTTCTATATTGTTCATCATCAAGGTATTTATTATAATTCATGACCATTTTAAAATATAATAGCTTACAACAATGGCATTCTCTACTTTTATATTGCAAAATATTATTATGTTTCCCCGCTCTTCTTTGTGTTGATTTCTAATCGGAAAGGGTAATTAATGTAATTTTTAGGATTATTTTTGTATAACTGTTAGCACATAATAAAAATTATATTTCATTTATGATGTTTTAGAAAATGAATTGATTTTTCTCTTAGACATTTCTGTTGTGTAAGTACTTTAGGCAATTAAGATATAAATTTTCTCGAATAAATTTCTAAAATAGTTTGTGATGAGCAGAGAAACTTACAAACATTTGAAAATATCATCGATTCTGATGCATGTATATTTCAGTCATCATCTGTATTTCTTCAACTAATAAACCGCCTAAAATAAATATTTTAATATTAAACATATTATGCTTTTGACTATGATATTACATTTGTAAACTCACACATATACATTTTCATGATCTTTCGTAAGCAAAAGAAATAAACTTAAACACTCTTGGATTTGGCTTTTCAACATTACATTTCAAAATCAATTTTTTGGAATTTATTAATCATATTTACTCTTTATTTTCAAATCCTCTTTATTTATATATAATTACAATTACAAATATATAATATAATACATAGTATATATACAGATTACATACTGACTTTGTTTGCCATATGGCAGTATAAAATGAGTTACAGGGTCCGCTGAAGCCAGTTTCACATTGGTAACATACTAGTTGGGGGCTTACATAGAATGGAGAGGGACCATTCCGGCTGACACGATGAACAACATTGAGGAAGCTGTGTTTGAATGAAATAAGAACTGTTGTATTTACTGTTAGATGCCTAGTAGTTCCAATTAATAAGAGCATTTAAATAGCATTTTACAAGTAATTTCAATATTCTTTTTACAAGTTTTGTATGTTTGAACTGGATAGTTTTGAATAATTCTTATCGAATCTGAACTGAGGTTTTATACTATGGAAAAAGTGTTTTATCTTATAATATAAAGTTCCATCTTTATAATATAGAATTACTGAACTCTGTTGGAGAACAAGTGTACTACAATGTGTTTATTGTTGACCTTATAGTATAAAAGCCCAGTAGAAAAAGGCAGTTATTTCACCTCATTTTTTTATAACTTCAATGAAAACTATTTATAATTATTAGTCAAAATTGGTGAGTCTGCCAAGTATAGAAAGAGGAAACACAAAATGGTAGCTGTTTCAAAATGTTAAAAAAAATTAATTAATCATTTGGAGCTCTATGTCTTTAAAATTACCTACAACACGAGAAAACCTAATCTAACATTATTTAAAGTAGAGTAAATTTGCTAAAAATGAGCCCTAATAGCAAGCTCTTTAATAAAGAGCTCTTTACCTCCTATGTTCCCAAGATACAGCTTTTTAAAAAGCAACATTTAATGAAATATATGTGAAATGAACACTAAAACACAAATTTATTGTGGGGAACCTTTATTTCAGGAACCATGAGACATACAGATGTCTGCCAGCACTCTAATAAAAGCTAGTTTAATGTACTCTAATGTTTTTTATAACGTTTATCTTCGCAGGAATAGTTTTTATTTTATTTTCCAATATAAATTAACAAAATATTGATATCTTCGAAGGGGTAATAATTTTTATAATATTTGCATATGAATATGAACTTTTCATTTGTAATTTTGTCTGAACAGATATAAATCAATGTTTTTTTTTTTGCAAATATCATGAAAACTACTACCCCTTTGAAGATAAATGTTATAAACTACTTTATATCACTTTAAACTAGCTTTAATTTGAGGACTAATAGACACCTATAAGTCTCATGGTGCCTGAGATATATACATTGCCCACTAACCACTAATTTTTCGCAATAGTTTTTTATGAAATGTTGCTTTTTAAAATAACTGTATCTTGGGAGCTATGGAATGTAAACTATATGTAATGTAATGCACCAAAATAACAAAACAGAAAATCTTAAAATCTTGAAACTATTTTATATTTATATGTAATTTTTATAGAATTATCTTAAAATTTATGGTTAATAATTTATTTAGAAAAAGAAAATTATTTCACCCCAATTTTTGATTACTTCAATGAAAAGTATCTATAATTACTAGTCAAATTTTAATTAATAATTATCAATGTTTATATATAATTTTTATAGAATTATCTTAAAATTTATGGATAATAATTTATTTAGAAAAGAAATAATATATCTAAAAAATGTTAGAAAAAAAATTAAATTTCTTGAACCACCCTATAACATTAAATTTGGTAAACATGCCTTAAACTATAGGATACCATTTCTGTTCGATCCCTTACCAGAAGAACTAATAAATAAATAAAAAAAAAGTTAACTGGGTACTTTCTTATTTCTATGATTCCGAATAATTGATTTTGATTCATCAAATGACCATATCTGCCTGTATTTTTTCTTAATTCCACATAATTTATTTATTATATTAAAATTAGGATTAGAAATGTATGTGTGTGCTTAGTGATACATATTAGATCCTTATCTGTATCATCTTGTTTTATTATCATTATTATATTAATTCACTAATTGTAAATTTGCAGCTTCATTATTCACTTCAAAATCCTTTCAGTTATTTTTATTATTATTATTATTATTTTTAATTTAATTTTTTTTATTAATTATTATTTTATTTTTACTTGTTACTTTATACTTTTCATTTTAGTAGATGTTAATTAAATTATTAGTTGTATCACTTGAAATTAATTTATATTGTATCTAGTCTAAACTGTAATATTTACATTTCACTTATGTCTATCATTTTTATGTGTTATTTTAGCACCGACTGATAGATGTCATCTGGTCTGACCATACTGGATGAAATTTTTTTAATGAATAAAAACACAAAAAAAAACTGCTCAGTTGGGGATCACACAACACAAATTCTATTTCTCTGTTGCTATAAAACTTTGTTTTCAGGGTTCCAAGAATTGAGAAAATCAATAAAATGTGAAAAATTGATTCTATAAAATGGCTCTTCTGGTCGGTCGATTTTAGTGCAAAAAGTTGCTACCACATCCCAGGCATATACCTGCCTTAAAAATGAAGTTTCAGTTTCTTTTGTATTATATGTGTATATCTTAAAAAACTTCCAAAAACACTAGAAAATCTAAGAGAACGTTATTTAAAGAAGAGTAAATTTTCTGAAATATTAGCCCTCATAGAGCTATTTATGTCCAATAGTTCTCGAGATATAGCCTTTTAATACGCAACATTTCATAAAAATCTACTGAAATATCAATAGTTAATTAAGTTATTTCGAGAAATCTATATTAGCAATAAAACTAAAGCTCGTTTAATGTACTATAAAGTAATTTATTACCTTTACCATCATAGGGATAGTAGTTTTCATGATAATTGCTAAAATAAATTGATTTATAGTTGTTCAGACAAAGATTTGATTTATGAAAAACTTTATTTCAGGAACCATTGGACGTACAGATGTCCGCCAGCACTCAAATTAAAGCTAGTAAAATTTACTACAAAATAGTTAATTATGTTTACCTTTGTAGTAGTAGTAGTAGTAGTTTTTATGATATTTGACAAAATAAACTCACAAAATGTTAATTTCTAGTTGTTCGCATAAAATGTTGGATTTTTGAACAAATATATCTCTAGATCTATAAGACGCACATATGTCTGCCAACACTCAAAATAAAGGAAATTTAACTTATTATAAAGTAGTATATGACACTTATCTTCGTAGGGGTAGTAGTTTTCATGATATATGCTAAAATAAATTGATTTATACTTGTTTGGACAATAAGTTTGATTTATGAAAAACTTTATTTCAGAATATAAACTCACAAAATGTTAATTTTGTTAATTTCTAGTTGTTCATATAAAATGTTTGATTTTTGAAAAAATATATCTCTAGATCCATAAGATGCACATATGTCTGCCAACACTTAATATAAAGGAAATTTGACTTACTATAAAGTAGTTTATGACATTTATGGGTAGGAGTAGTAGTTTTTATGTTATTTACCTATGAATATAAATTTGGCAAATAAAAATTTGTTCGAACAACTATAAATCAATTTATTTTAGCACATTTCATGAAAACTACTACTCCTACGAAAATAAATGTCATACACTACTTTATAGCTCATTAAACTAGCTTTAATTTGAGTGCTAATATACATCTGTAAGTCACATAGTTCCTGAGATATAGATTTCTGAAAATAAATTAACTAACTACTGATATTTCAGTACATTCCACACAACATTTTTATGAAATGTTGCTTTTTAAAAAGCCATGTCTCAAGAACTATTGAACGTAAATAGCTCTATTAGGACTTACATTTTAGCAAATTTACTCTACTTTAAATGATGCTCTCTTAGATTTTCTATTGTTGTTGGTAGTTGTAAAGATATATAGCTCCGAATGAAAAATTAATTATTTTTAACGTTTTGAAACATCCTATACCCCTTTTACTATGATGATTCATAATTTTTATTTCATTTTTTCTTTGTTTACATAAAAAACTATAAATTTTTGTATATATACTTTTTTTTCAATAATAATATATTTAATGCCTATCATTTGTTTAAATTCTTACTATTCCTATAGAGCACTTTCTTCTCATATACAATAATTTTTCTGAAGCATCCAGTTAAAAAGTGTGTTTCAATGACAGTTTAGAAAAAGTTATTTTCTAAACTCATTTCATAAGTAGTGGATCTTTTAACTGATAATGTTTGTGAATAATTCAAATCTAGTTTAAACTGGTTTTAATCCTCAGAATTTGTGCCTTAGTTGTTTTAATGATATAGAATTCCTGCACTATTACATTTAGTAAGTATTTTCTTATTAAACTATTCATCTAATACTGACATGTTCAAAATCTTTTTGTTACTTATCTTATTATGGGTGAGGCTATTAAAATGTTTTGCAAGTAAATTTATTATGTATAATAATAAATTTAATCTCCTGCATCATCATAATTATGTTCAATATGACATTAATGTAAATATCATACAATATTTTTAGGTGATAATTTGTACTTTACTTTCTAGTATGTCTAATGTAACCAATGAAAATAACCTGTAGTATAAATTTTAATTTTTGTTTTGAGTTGTTTCTTTATGTATCCATGTATTTATTTTTTGTTAAACACAATTATTCTGTCCAAAATACAGAGACTATTTTGACTGTAATCTGTTTGTTTCTTCAATTATATATTTTAGCTACTATAAATACAATTTTATTATATGTTTCAGGCATTGGTCCTTTTTTTCACCTGAACTTTCAGAATCCTGTTGCGGAATATTATATTAGTATCTGCTGGAAAATTGTGGTAAGTGATCTTTGCTCTTTCCTTGATTTTTTTTTATCCCAGTTTCTGAAAGTATTCAAGTTAAATTTACAATATTATACTTTGATAAAATTTTTACATCACATTTTGCAACAATTAGGGTTTTTATAGTAATTAAATATATGAATATCATGTACTAATACACTTTGGTAATTCTCAGAGAGCTCATAGAAATTATTTAAAAAGCATTATTTATTTACTTTCAAGGAAAAAACCCTTAGCACTTCTCATTTCTGTTTATTTCTATATTGTGGAAGATTTTATGAGTCCAATGTAATTAATGTAAGTAACAAATAATTAGATCAACAGTCTACTTGAAAATAGGATAATTTGTTATAAAAAGTTTTGTAAGGATGACAAAAATACCTTTACACAAAGAGGATATTAGATTTCAAATAAGTAAGATAGACTAGATAATTGATAGTTTGTCTGAAACGTCGTCCAAAATATAGAATTAAAAAGAATTGAGAAGTATTAAGAGCTCTTTCTTTAGAAATAAATTAATATTAAAATTAAACATCCTTAGTCAAAGATTAAATAATAATGATTATATAAAAAGATCTTGGAAACTTGGATTTTGTACTATCTTATATTATTTAAACTAGCTATTTTCAGTATTGGATTAGAATTTTCATTCTTCACCTAAAAATTGCTATTGTAATAAAAATGCATGTCATTGATTCGGTCGTTGCAAATTAGATTAATGCATGTTTAACTGTACTAAATATGACAAATAATTTATTTATGAAAGTAAACTGTTTATCTATATTTTATAATTGATTTACCCAATTATTTCCAACTATGGGATAATTTGTACTTAGCATCCTATGCAAACTATGGTTTATGTTGTGTTATTTTTTAAACATATTATTTCTCAAAATACAGTAGATGAAGTTAATAATATATTATACAACTTCATTTCACTTTGTTTAATAATTTGATCTTGTCTATTTCTACAATACTGTGGTTGCTTCCTTCTTTATACTTCTTATGCCTCTTCAGTTGTCTGTCTGACTCTTAACTGTGAACCATGGTGAGTATAAATCAATTAACGACATTATGAGGGCTGAATTTTGTGAGGAGTAATATAAGTGATTACCTGTAAATATTGAATATATAAATACTGGAAGATCACTCATTGACTGTGTGTGATAATAAAAAGAAAGATGGTCTGAATGTGGACAAAGAAAAACTCAAATAGTGATTAAACTATTTATATTGAGCCAAAGTTTCGCCCAACATTGCAGGGCTTCATCAGGGCTAGAACAAATACAAACACTTAAATGATTTGATGATTTTTTTAAATATTAAAAATAGGCAAACATTAAATGTAATATACAAAATAGGGGGGAAAGAAATTATATTAAAAAAAAATTATTAATATACACGGATAGAATACATTTCTTCATTCCTTTTGTGTATTCTATTTGTGTATATTTATAATTTTTTTTTAATACAATTTCTCTTCCCCCCCATATTATGTACATTGTAATATTCAAAAATTATTTAAAATAAATAAAAGGAATTTTATTCGTTTATGACGCGGGACTGCTTTACAAACTCCGTAAATTCTTACCTCCTACATATTTTCTCATCATCCGTTCCTTTCTTACTAATAGATTATTCCAAGTAAACCAC
>NW_027104816.1:888780-898363 GCF_000696795.3 Halyomorpha halys | reverse complement strand
AATCCTCCGAGGCGCCTGAAAAGAAGATGGCCTCGTGACCTTATATTGTAAACTGTTTTTAGAGTTCTACTACTGGCTAGTTTCTCTACATCCTGTATCATATCATTATGTCATTATGATCAAATTTACTTGTATTTTTTATAGAGTTGTAAATATCAATAAATAAATAAATAAAAACATTTGTTTATCAAAAAGCTATAATATTAAATAGATAGTAGAATTTTATAACATTTTAGACTCTTAATCTCAGGGTGGGTTTCTAGGCAATCAGAACACTTAACTTTAATAACACTTTTACAATTATACTTTATTATACGTTGAGCTACACTAACCAATTTATACTCTTTTTTGATGAATGATTTTTTTAAACTTCCTTTTCACAAACAAACACTGACTAAACAAAGCCTTGGTCCTTTAACAGTTTTCAACACACAAACAAACTCTCGGCGATCCAAACGAAGAAGTATCTAATTCTTCTTGGATTTTCCTTTAATGTCTTATTTTTCTAGATGTCCCACAGCGAGAGACCAGGGTTGTTCAGGACCTCCTGCATCCAGGATATGTCCTCCCCTTGGCGTCCAAAGCCCAAGTGAAGTACACCAACTGTAATCTTTCTCTCAATGTTCAATGTTAACATCTATTGTAGCACAGCAGTTTTGAGTTTCTGCATATAATTTTCTTTATGAACATTATTCTTTACTTCTATTTCTTCTTAACTTCACTTTAACCACAATTATGATGGAAAGTTAAATAAAGTTTAAATTATTTAAATCTGCTCAACATGGCCACAATTAATCAGACTTTTGAATGGCGCCGCCATCTTGGCTTTGAATGATATCTTTTGTGACTGCATATTTTACTGATGAAAATTCCTTAGCTTGCTTTTAGGTTTAATACTACAAATAAACAATACTGAAATGATACATAACATAGAACGTACTAAAAACTATTTATATATAAAAAATAACTATTAACTCATAAAAGAGGATATAACATTATTATCATTTAATGTTTGCCTATTTTTAATATTTTGTTTAATTTTCTATACTGTTTACCTTAAAATTATCAAATATAACGTACTCTAACTGCCAATCCCCACTATCCTTGTAATATACTGTCAAAACAGTTCACTTTCACTCTGACTATGAGTCTGAAAGGTACATTAATTTTATTCTTATCCCCTTTTTCCATCTCTTAGTTTGTACTTTATTTTATATTTCTTAATTTTATCTGTTATTATTTCCGTTTTCATTAATTTTCTATAGCCTTTTATTAATCTTATTTAATTTTTATGTTTCATTGTACATCTTCTTTCTAATTTTTCATTTATGTTTACATTATTTAAGTATTTGTATCTTTTTTAGCCCTGATGAAGCCCTGCAACGTGGGACGAAACATTCGCTCAATATAAATAGTTTAATCACTATTTAAGTTTTTCTTTGTCCGCATCCAGTCCATCTTCCTTTTATGAATATATAAATATTTGTCGAGGTGGTTGTGTTAGATTATTTGGTTCTTAATTCAATTGAAGATGCGAAGTACTCTATACTTAAATATATTAGGTAACTGTCCAGGAGATGAATGAACAGGGTAGGGTAAGTCATAGGAATAGGATGATTCAAATTTAAGAATATTACAATGCATGTAATTGTAATTGCAGTTGTACAATTATGATATTTTCAAGAATTAGTTCAGATGTTAATGTACAGCGTTTGCCTGATGACAGTAGTATTTTATGCGTTAGCTGGTAGGTTGTGTCTCATAGTGGTTAAGTAGCAGCTCGAGTGATGGCACATAGATAGTAGCAGGCACTACAAATTCAAATAGTGATCTGGTTTCATAAATAAATCTAACATAATATTTTTATTTCCTATAGTTTTTTTTTTTCTGTTCTATGGAATGTATTATAATTCAATTTTGTTCTATTGAAATCATTCATAATGGAATTGGTATCTACTTAGTCATTGATAATAACCACATAAAATAATAAATAATAAAAAATAATCACTTGGTTCTTCTTCATCCTAATATGACTTATAGTTTTCCGTAATTGGCTAAATGTATACAATAATGCGCTTGGTGTTTTAATAATTATGAACTATAAAATTTATAGTTTATAGTGGATAATTGTTAGGAACTCAGGAATGTCTGTTATGTCATTGCCAGTATCGAGGGGTTCTATAAAATGATACATGCTATTAGGAAATCAAAATAAAGGAGGAAAATCTGAAGAATTTAACAAATTTGTATATGAATTTTAAGAATTTCAGAATAATTATGAACTATAAATTTATAGTTTATAGTTGATAATTGTTAGGAACTCGGGAATGTCTGTTATGTCATTGCCAGTATCGAGGGGTTCTATAAAATGATACATGCTATTAGGAAATCAAAATAAAGGAGGAAAATCTGAAGAATTTAACAAATTTGTATATGAATTTTAAGAATTTCAGACTATTTTATGATCAAATGATAAATAAAATACTCTGTAATTTTTTAGCATTAATATTGTTAATAATAATGATAATACATGTCTTAGCTTTATGATTTTTCACATTATCTGACTTAAATTAAAAATCATGTAATAAAAATAAATGGTTGAAGGTATTTTTCAAAATATGAAGGAGATAGTCGGGGTGCAGTCAAAAAGAACAAAAAATAGTTACACAACTATTCATTTGCTTAAGTTTCACTCCACTTTGTAGGGCTTCATCTGGGCTAAAAAAGATACAAAATAACTACAAATATGTTGACAATGTAGGATAATGAGACACAAAAGAGTAAACTAAGGTAGGGTTAAAAATTATGTAAATATAAGTGAAAAAATTATATAAAAATGAACAAAAAGAAATAAAAATAATATATACAATAATAAGTATGTATAAAAAAGAAATAATGTAGAATATTATATTTAAAATTAACAGGAGACGTAATAAAAGGTAAAAATAGAAAAGAAGATATACGAGAAACAAAAACAAAAGTAGTACACAGTAAGAGATGAAAAATTAAGGAAGTAAGATGAGAATAATAGAATATTCTATCTCTTAATGTGTACTATTTTTATTTCTCTTATATCTTTACATTTAATTCATTACAAAAGACTGATTTACATGCCAATTATAAGGCCTATCTGGACATACAGAGTTGAGCTTTGGGGCTCCACTAAACCTTTGAATTCCTCTTATATCTAATCCTTATAATCTAAAATCCTAAATGCTCCTTACTTCGTCACAAATAAAATCATACATAAAGACCTTAATGTTATATATGTAATCGATCTAGCCTGAACCAGATATCATTCCTTCCATTATAAACTTCCTAACCACCCAAACCCACTAGTTTCTAACCTTGCTTCCTCTTCCATTGCCGACGATCCTCCGAGGAACTTGAAAAGAAGATGGCCAAGAGACCTGCTAATGTAAAAACTTCATTAGAGTGCTACCAATGAGTAGTTTCTCTAAATTATAACTTCCATCAAATTTACTCAATGTCTTATTATTTATAGTTGTAAATTTCAGTAATGATATTTTAAAAATTTTATGTTTTATGTATACATTACATCTCCTGTTCATTTTAAATATTATGGTCTGTGTTATTTCTTTTTGTTCATTTATATTTAATTTTTTCACTTATATTTACATAATTTTTAATCCCATCTCAGTTTACTTCTTTGCATTTTGTTATCCTACATTGCCAACATATGTTTAGTTATTTTGTATCTTTTTTTAGCCCTGATGAAGCCCTGCAAAGTGGAGCGAAACATCGGAAAATAAATGGTTGTTAACTATTATTTGTTCCTTTTGACCAAACCTCCAACAATCTTCATATTTTAAAAATCCTATGACAATGAAAATAATGATAATCAGTTATCCTTTAATGGAATTCAAATTTATTGCATATATATTTATCACAAGTTCCAAATTAATAGCAGGAATAAAAACCCTATATTGTTCTTTTGGGGTAATACTTAAACACCATATAAAAACAGGTCTTAATCTTCTCAGGCCGGCCAGGAGGTGTTACTACCAACTTTATCTTCCAAAAAACTTGATGATATTCGGCTGGGATCACCTTCAGAAAATTTTCCATTGCTTCATATGACAAAGAACCGTTCCTTATTTCATGAATCCTCTGTAGGAAAAATATTAATGAGTAATTTACAAGGGAATGGAAATGTTACATGAACTGATAACTGGAAGACATACCTTCTTGATTGGGCATTTCATTGGAGGATGGAATGATAAGAATAAAGGAGAATAAAACTGGCCATTATCTGTTATCATCTTGCACCAATCTACCATGCCTGAAACGTACGGTTCGCACTTTGCATCATCCAGTGTCTTGCATTTAGTCACGTCAAAAAATACCTGCAATTATAAATGCTCTGAGTTAATAAAAAGAAAAAAAATGTCATCCTATACCTTTAATAATATATATTCGAATATTTAGAATACATGAATGGAATATGGTCCGGGTACAGTAAAAAAAACTCAAATAGTAAATGGTTATACTATTTTTATTGAGCCAATGTTTCGCCCCACGTTGCATGACTTCGTTAGGGCTAAAAAAGATACAAACACTTGGCATAGTTACAAAAAAGAAAAAAACATAAGTGGAAAATAACAGGGGTAAACAATGAAAAGTAAAATATAATAGGATAAATTAAAGGTTGTAAACAGTAAATAAAAAGGATACATATTTTACAATTTAGAATACATATTTTAGTTTCAGTTCAAACTCTTAATTTAATAGAAAAACATACTGATCATAAAAGCAAATATCTTTTGACCCTTTCCTCATACTTTTTTATTCTTCTAACATTTTCATTCTGAAATTATTATCTTTCTTATGTAATATTTTGATGTTTCCAAATTCAAAATTATGTTTATTTTGAAAAATATGCACCGATGCTGTTTTCTTTGGGTAATTTTCCTTGTTTGTAATGTCATTATTATCTTGTTACATTCTTTCATTGCTATATTGAGCTATTTATGCATGATATGAGGGGAGGG
The DNA here is from genome assembly GCF_000696795.3 of Halyomorpha halys. Lineage (NCBI taxonomy): Eukaryota > Metazoa > Arthropoda > Insecta > Hemiptera > Pentatomidae > Halyomorpha > Halyomorpha halys. The sequence continues at coordinate 893,351 of NW_027104816.1, read as the reverse complement.
GGGGGGTCGACTTATATTTCTATAATGGTCCCACAAAATGAAAACTTGACCTCCCATCATGGTTAGAATAGGTTGACACTCTGTAGATAATTCTTCCCACCACCCCTTCTCCTGTATTTCAGAAATGACCAAGAATGGGAATCATAAAAAAAAAAACTAATGAAAGTAGTAATTTTAAATATATTTTGTTTTCTGTTCATGAAATTACTCATAAAAATAAGCACTAAGTAGGACAGAGACAGATATTTATCACTTAGCGAAGTTTTTGGTACTTGGTGGACAGTGGGTCAAATAGGTCCCACTATATCTATATCTGCCACCATAATTTTTTTATTGGCAAATGCTAATTTTTTATGCGTACTCAATGTGGGTCATTCTCCAATTTTGGTATGATTTTAGTTACAGAGCTTTTTTAGAATGTGAATTATTTTATTTTTCTGTTATTGTCATCCTTGAGGCTAATATTTCCTTCTCACTCCGAGGTTCTGTAAAATATATAATGGTTGTGCTATAATTCTCCAGCCCTGCCACAAAGCTGAGACTGAGACTTTAGAAGTCACTGGCACCAGTTTCTTATTTAGTAAACCTAAAAAAAAGATGGCTGGAAATAATTTCAGTACTCCCTCTACTAATAGGCTAAAAGGTGATTGAGACGCATTAAATGGAAGCAGAAAACATATGGACTCCTTCATTTCCTTCCTTGACCGCTTCACTTAGTTCCAGAATACGAAAGAGAATGAAAAATGTGTGAGTATTATATGGGCAGTTGCTTGCTAGTACTCAGCAAAATCAATACTGATAAGACTTAAATTTTGAAAAATGAAAAATAGTTTACTAATCTGGGATTAGATCCCTTTAGAACAATTACAAAGTAATTTAAATTTTACAATAACATATATTGGCTAAAAACAATGTGGCCACACTTAAATATAACTTATATTAAAATTTTATACAAATAATTTCAGTTACAGAGAAGAAAAAAAAAAACTGACTAACTACATAAAAAACAAAACAAAAAGGTAGTTACAAAATATCTGTACTATTATAATATTGGATTAGATTGGTGAAGTAAAAGGTAGTTAAATAGAAGGGTTTTAAACGAGGGAAGGGTTGGCACATGATGTATGTTAGAGGGAATGAAGTTCCTGTGATATGTAACTGGGGTAAAAAAATTTTATCAAACATCGCAGTTCAGTGTGGTGGAGGGTAGATGTCAGATAAACGGGACATGGGTTGAAACGAGAATTTGAATTGCAGGTTTTCTAGGATATAGGAGTTATTCCTACTCCGATAAATTTTAAAAGTGCCTCTGCATGTTTGTCAAACTTAGGCAAATCTGTGCATGCACAAACGGGTAGATGGGTTATTGGGATTGGCTGGCATAAGTTGGCTTAAATTTGTGGCCGACCCATTTAGTGATTTTGGGCACAGATCAAAGGGCGCTTGTGCTGCTTCTGCAACTTTGTGTTCAGTTAACCTTGCTTTAGAATTTTTAACCGATAAATATTTGTGTTCTCTATGTTTTAATTAATTAAAGAATCTCACCAAGATTCAATAATTAACTCCATTTTAAGATTGTATATTTTAAAATTTTATCGATTCAGTGTAAATACTTCGTTGTAAATCTTTTTTATAGTTTACTTTTTATTCTTCTTCTTCTTTTGCTTTCCTCTTTAGTGCCTCTCAGCATAGAGGAGCATTCAGCCATGAATTCCACTCTTCCCTATTTCTCGCTAGATTCCTCGCATGTCGGATGTCCTTCCCCCTCGCCCTACAGAGTCGATCAATGTAGTCAAGATATAGCATCCTAGGCGCAGCCCTAGGTCTTGTGCCATCTGGGACATAGTCCATCTTCTTTAAAGGGTTTCTGTGGTCATCCATCCTGATAACATGGCCAAACCACTTCAGCTGTCGAGGTTCCATGATTTCTTTCAATGTGGCTATCTGCAACTCCTGACGAATCCTTTCATTGCGAAGTCAGTCCCTCCTTGTTATTTTTTATTCAACACAATATAACATATAAGTTTATAAAGATATATAGGTTTAGGTAGTTAAATTAGCAAGTATTCGATAAAAAATCTAGAATAAAAATTGGATTTATTATGTTGTACCAGAGTTTGGCAACTATGAAACTAAGAGCTAAAATTGCCATGGATACAATATTTATTTATCAATGGTTCATTCATGAATAAGGGTCGTATCCATGGCAGTTTTAACTATAGTACCATTTATATGAATTTTTATCATCAACTATCTAATCTGTTGGTAATTGTGTTTTTTTTTTTTGTATCTTTATTTTGTTCCTTTTATTAATGGCAATAGTAAATCAAATTTAACAGAAAAAAAATTTAAAAGAACAAAACAAGCATATGGATAAAGACATTTGTTATTTCTTTTGTTTACCAAGTATTTTTACAAGTCTTGGATTAGTGGCAGTGTGTAGATCCAACATTACTGCTTAGATTCCATTCATCAAAGGCAATTATAAAAACCTAATACACAGTAATTGTTTAGTTTATTGTTTTATACATACAAAAATAGTGTTAACTTAGAAATATATTTTAGCATCCTAGCAATACTTTCTATTAGGTGAACTGTAGGAATGTAAATGTGCGTCTACACCTGTGCCAAACATGCCTTGTTCATGCTTGGGCTAGCATGTGGACGAGATATTTGGATTGGCTGGGACAAGTTGTCCTGAATTTGTGACTCCCCGTTGAGTGTCAGGTTTTTCGAGCACAAATCAAAGGGGTCTTATGCTGCATCCATATGTTTGTGTTCAGTGTTGTTTAGAACTGCTAATCAATAAATGTTTGTGATCTTCGAGTGTTAATGAATTGAAGAATTTCCCAAACCTTCGGATTTAATAATTAACTCTAGTTTAAGATTGTGTATTAATTAAGATTAATTTTAATATGTTAAGTTACTTAATGTATTAATTATATTTATATTAAAATGTTAATTTTATTTAACATAGCACTAATTTACATTTATAAAGACCTTACATATCTTAACTAGTTAGTTAGACTAGTTTAAGATTGTATATTTTAAAATCCTATCAATTTGGTATAAATACATTTTTTCAAATCGTATTAATTTTTAATATGTTAAGTTATTTAATGAATTAATTAAAGTTATATTAATATGTTAATTTCATTTAACAGAGCACTAATATACATTTATAAAGACCTTACATATCTTAACCAGTTAGTTAGACTAGTTTAAGATTGTATATTTTAAAATCCTATCAATCTGGTATAAATACATTGTTTCAAATCTTATTAATTTTTAATGTGTTAAGTTATTAATGAATTAATTACAGTTATATTAATATGTTAATTTTATTTAACAGAGCACTTATATACATTTATAAAGACATTGTATATCTTAAACAGTTAGTTTAACTAGTTTACGATTGTATATTTTAAAATCCTATCAATTTGGTATAAATACATTTTTTTAAATCTTATTAATTTTTAATATGTTAAGTTATTTAATGAATTAATTACAGTTATATTAATATGTTAATTTTATTTAACAGAGCACTAATATATATTTAAAGACCTCACATATCTTAACTAGTTAAATAGACTAGTTTATGATTGTATATTTTAAAATCCTATCAATTTGGTATAAATACATTTTTTCAAATCTTATTAATTTTTAATATGTTAAGTTATTTAATGAATTAATTACAGTTATATTAATATGTTAATTTTATTTAACAGAGCACTAATATACATTTAAAGACCTCACATATCTTAACTAGTTAAATAGACTAGTTTAAGATTGTATATTTTAAAATCCTATCAATCTGGTATAAATACATTGTTTCAAATCTTATTAATTTTTAATATGTTAAGTTATAAATGAATTAATTACAGTTATATTAATATGTCAATTTTATTTAACAGAGCACTTATATACATTTATTATTATTATATACATTGTATATCTTAAACAGTTAGTTTAACTAGTTTAAGATTATATATTTTAAAATTCTATCGATTTTGTATAAATACATTGTCGAAATTTTATTAATTTTTGATATGTTAAGTTGTATTAATTACAGTTATATTAAAATGTTAATTTTATTTGACATAGCACTAATATACATTTATAAAGACATAGTATATCTTAACCAGTTAGTTTAGCTAGTTTAAGATTGTATATTTTAATATCCTATCGAATTTGTATAAATACATTGTTTCAAATCTTATTAATTTTTAATATGTTAAGTTATTTAATGAATTAATTACAGATATATTAATATGTTAATTTTATTTAACATAACACTTATATACATTTATAAAGACATTGTATATCTTAACTAGTTAGTTTAAGATTGTATACAGGCACGTAGGAACAAAATTTTTCCTGGGTGGGCCAACTTGAAATCAATATGGCCCCAATTTTTTTTCAAATTGCAAAAGGTTTTAATGATAATTTGTTTAAAGATAAATGAATAATGATTTTTTAATAATAAAATTGTATTTACATGTTTTAAAATTACATAGACAAATGAAAATCACATAATCACTTAAATTATCGTAAACCGTAAACCTACTCTT
>NW_027104816.1:882183-885285 GCF_000696795.3 Halyomorpha halys | reverse complement strand
AAGGTGATTATCGATGACTCATCGCTTAAAGTCTGCTACTCTCTACCAGAAACAAAACTATTGTTTGCCCATTTGCCTTTGTGCCCATTTGTTTAAATCCCATATAATCTCATTTAGTTTATTAATTTTTGTACCAAGCGGGCCGAGCCCACCCTGGAAAATTTCTGGGTGGGCAGCTGCCCACCCTGCCCACCCGGTTCCTACGTGCCTGATTGTATATTTTAAAATCCTTTCGATTTGGCATAAATACATTATTTCAAATCTTATTAGTTTTTAATATGTTGTTATTTAATGAATTAATTACAGTTATATTAAAATGTTAATTTTATTTAACATAGCACTTATATACATTTATAAAGACATAGCATATCTTAATCAGTTAGTTTAAGATTGCATATTTTAAAATCCTTTCGATTTGGTATAAATACATTGTTTCAAATCTTATTAATTTTTAATATTAATATGTTAAGTTATTTAATGAATTAATTACAGTTATATTAACATAGCACTAATATACATTTATAAAGACATTATATCAGACTTAACAAGTTTCTTATTAAAATTTAAGAACACAGATTGAATTTATAGGTTATGTAGTACCATTTTTATGCCCTACCACCTACTTAGCTGTTTTCTACATTTCTCTTCATTTCGCTATGGTTATTGTGTTCATTTCTAAAATGTAATTTTCGTTAAAAGTCTAAAGAACACACAAGCGTAAGGACACCAACATTTGTTGCTTCCTTTCTTTACCGAAGACTTATACAAGCCTTAGATTTTCGGCCAGTGGCTGTCATGTTGATCGAGCATAATTGTACAAGAGCCCAAGGGGAGAAAAAAGGCAGTTATCTCATCCCAATTTTTTATTACTTTAAGTAAAACTATGTATAATTACTAGTCAAAATTGATGAGTCTGCCAATTATAGATAGGGGGAATAAAAAATGGCCGCTGTTTGAAAGCGATAAAAAAATTTAATTTTTCATTGGGAGCTCTATATCATTACAACTAACAACACAAGAAAACCTAAGAGAACGTCATTTAAAGAAGAGTAAATTTGCGAATATATGATCCCTAAAAGAGTTATTTACGTTAAATGATTTTCGAGATATAGCTTTTTAAAAAGCAACATCTCATAAAAATTTTGGATGGGACGTAATGAAAAATCAGTAGTTAGTGAATTTATTTTGAAAAACCTATATCTCAAAAACCATTTGACGTACAGATGTCTATTAGCACTCAAATTAAAGCTAGTTTAATGAGCTATAAAGTATTTTATGATGTTTATCTTCGCAGGAGTAATAGTTTTCATGAAATTTGCTAATATAAATTGATTTATAGTTGTTCGGACAAATCTTTATTTGCCAAATTTCTATTCATATGTGAATATCATAAAAACTACTATCCCTACGAAGCTAAGTGCCATAAAGTACTTTATAGTAAGTTAAATTTCCTTTATTTTGAGTGTTGGCAGACATATGTTCGTATTATGGATCTAGAGATATATTTTTTCAAAAATCCAACATTTTATTTAACTAGCTTTAATTTGAGTGCTGGCAGACATCTGTACGTCTAATGGTTTCTGAAATAAAGTTTTTCATAAATTAAACTTATTGTCCGAACAATTATAAATGAATTTATTTTAGCAAATATCATGAAAACTACTATTCCTACGAAGGTGTCATAAACGTTTTTATAGTCCATTATTCTAGCTTTAATTTGAGTGTTAATATACATCTGTACGTTGCATAGTTCCTGAAATATAGATTTCTTAAAATAAACTAACTACTAATCTCTCAGTAGATTCTAAAGAAATTTTGCTTTTTAAAAAGCTATATCTCGAGAACTATTGGACGTAAATAGCTCTTTTAGGGCTAATATTTCAGAAAATTTACACTTCTTTAAATAATGTTCTCTTAGATTTTCTAGTGTTTTTGGTAGTTTTTAAGATATAGAGCTCCGAATGAAAAAATAGTGTATTTTAAGGTTTTGAAACAGACGCCATTTTTTATTCCCCCTACCTATACTTGGCAGACTCATCAATTTTGAATATTAATTATACATAGTTTTCATCAAAGTAATCAAAAATTGGGATGAGATAACTGCCTTTTTTTCTTCCTGGCTCTTGTACTATGAGGACCTCTAGACGGTCAGTCGGATTGACAGTCATTTAAAAACAAGACTGACGTGAAACCTTTCACTATCAGTCTGACTGACACTTTCTTTTTTTTATGAGGTAACGAATAATAAGAATCTTACGTAGTGTCTCTTTCTATTTGTAATAACTTAAATAAAAACAACGTAGTAATCAGAAAGTTTGTTTGGTTATTATTTATTTAACTGGACGATACGAAGGCAGCCCTCTCTCAACTTTTTCAGTACCCCCTCCTGAATCATTTCAAAATTTTCTCGGTAATCCATCAGTACACGATCAATCTGAACGTCCATGTTTGGCTTTACTGTCATTCTTATTTGGTCGTTTAGGAATCCTTTATAATATGAACCCTTACACACCCCAAAACAACTGAAAGGATTTAGTACTTACCATCAGTTTGGCAGGGAGGTGGTCATCGTGGACAATGTAGAGGCCGTTGATTTCTCCTCTAGTGGAGGAGATCTGCGTGATATTGACCAAAGAGGTCGAGTATTGTCCTGGGCAGTCTACGAGTTGAGGAATCCTGATGAAGAATCTGCTGCCTTTCTATGACAACATATCAAAGCCATTGTTAACATAATATTTAGATAATTTGGTTAGTATTAGGACATATTCATGATAGATCAATGGTTTGCTAACTACGTGTTAATGGTATTAAAGTACCTTTAATTTTTTTTTTTTTTACTTTATTTAGTTTATTCACAACTGTAAAAGTATTTTTACAACCAGCGAATGAGATGTAGAGAGAGAAGAAGAAAAAAATAATAAAGATGTCGTGAAGGCATGAAGGTTAAGGTCATCCATCCAATGATGCCTCTCCATTAAAATTATTTTTTATTTATTTTTTTTATTTTATTTATTTGTTGATATTTACAACTGTATAAAAAAATACAACCAGTAAATTTGATCATAATGACATATGATATGATACAGGATGTAGAGAAACTAC
>NW_027104816.1:870529-882133 GCF_000696795.3 Halyomorpha halys | reverse complement strand
TAGAACTCTAAAACAGTTTACAATATAAGGTCACGAGGCCATCTTCTTTTCAGGCGCCTTGAAGGTCCATTAAAATTGAAATTTAAAAATCAATTTAAGAGGTCCCAATTCCAGCTCCTTCGTAAACGTCGTCTCGTGTTGATAGTCCTTAATTAGATTGAAAGTGCGTCGTGAAACCGTTTATATAATGATTTAATGATTATTTGTACACCTTTAATTTTTATTATTCTAAATAATTAATCATCAGCTAGCTGTAATAAACAATGGAATATTTCAATTAAATATTTCAATTATAAAAATAATTGATCGTATAAAGGACGGGGCTCCGTAGTGACAGGAATAAAGAATACATTCTTGCTAATCTGGTAGACATATTGGATATGTTTAAGAGACACTTTGAAAAAGTTTTTTATAAAGGTAATAATTTCTCCTCCTTCCGAATAGAGTGCTGAACCGTTTGACGAGGTGGCTGTATGTAATTAATTAGTTCTGAAACAAATTTAAGATGCACTCTACTCCGGAAGGCATCGAAAATGCGTGTTCGGAAAGTTAGGCAGCAGGATTGGAGATGAGTTGACAGGTTGAGTCTTACGGGAACTAGCCATAAATCCTCGCATGTTGTAAAATGAATGATGCAGGCATGAACAGTTCAAATATTTTAAGAAGATAGAGGCTATATGGGAAGAAAAGTATTGAAATTTAGTAGAAGGGAAGAACAGATAATAAAATACATATGAAAATCTAGTTCGTTAAAATATGTAAAAAAAAATTTCAAATTTTATTTATTGATTTTTACAACTGTACATAAAATACATCAAGTAAATTTGAAGTAATATCATAATAGTATGGTACAAGCATGTAGAGAAACTACCCTTTGGTAGCACTCTAAAAGCATTTTTACGATATAAGCTCTCGAGGCCATCTTCTTTTCAGACGCCTCGGAGGATTGTCCGGAATAGAAGAGGATGCAAGGTTAGAAACTAATGGGTTTGAGTAGTTACGGAATTTATAATGGAAGGATTGATATCTGGTTCGGGCTAGATCGGCTATATAGGGAACATTGAGGTCTTTATGGATGATTTTATTTGTGACAAAGTAAGGAGAATTTAGGATTTTGTATTGTAAGGATTGGACACGAGAGGAATTCGAAGGTTTAATGGAGCCCCAAAGCTCAACTCCGAATGTCCAGATAGGCTTTATAATTGTCATATATATCATTCTTTTATAATGAATTGGAAGTATAGACGTTTGTCTAGTAAGTGCTGTAATAGTTGAAATCGACATGCAGTTTTCAGTCTTGTGTGAGGATTCCAAGTTAGTCGTTTGTCGAGCTGTAGTCCAAGATAACGAATCTGTTCTACAGGGGTAAGAGTAATGTTATTAAAGTGTACTGTAGACCAGTGGACAGGTTTATGACGAAGGGTAAAGGTGATTTGATGGGATTTGTTGGAATTTATTTTAATCCTCCAATTACTACTCCATGTCAGCATGTAAAAAATGGAAATTATTAAAAATAAAGTAATGAAAATGGGAAATAAACCTAATATATAGGTAATTAAATATAATGTGTAGGTAATTAAATATGTAAGTAAAATAACAAGAACAAGGAAATAAAAATATAAAGTTATATAATGCAAAATAAACAAAGAAATATGAATATTTTAATTTAATAATTATAATTTAAATTAAAGTTATGGAAAAACAAAAGTGAAAGAAAATATATGTAATTGAGGAAGCATGTAAGTAAAATACTAGAATAAAGAAAGACAAAACGGAATTACACGTTTTTAGATTCTTTGAGTCCAAATTACCAAGTCTCGCTAAATTTTCTGCGTGTGCATGTGTGCGCTTGTATGTTTATAATAACGTTTTAGTCCGAAAAAGTCAAGAATATAATTTTAATTCTTTAAAAAATTATATCTGAACAACTACGATACTCATGGGATGTAGCGATTCACATATAATGCAATATGAAATTTTTTTTACTTATTGTATACAAAGAAAATAACTATTATGAATATTCAAGAGAAGTTAAATCAATTTAAAATATAATAAAACAGTAATAACAATTGAACCTACATATACAGTATTTTCGTGACTTTGTTTTTTATCCATAATTTTCATTTATAGACAGATCCTTGGATTTTGTGAAATATTCAATATAATTTTATAATATTTATAGCCCTAATAGAGTTATTTACGTCCAATAATTCTCGAGATATAGCCTTTTAAAAAGCAACGTTTCATAAAAATGTACTGAAATATCAGTAATTAGTGAATCTATTCTGAGAAATCTATATCTCAATAACCATACGACGTACAAATGTTTGTTAACACTCAAATTAAAGCTAGTTTAATGGACTATGAAGTAGTTTATGACATTTACCTTCGTAGGAATAGTAGTTTTCATTTGCTAAAATAGATTGATTTATAGTTGTTCTGACAATAAGTTTGATTTATGAAAAACTTTATTTCAGAAACCATTGGACGTACAGATCCCTCCCAGCAATCAAATTAAAGCTAGTTCAATTTACTATAAAATATTTTATAATTTTTATCTTTGTGGGAGTAGCAGTTTTTTTAGATATTTGACTAAATAAAATCACAAAGTGTTAATTTCTTGTTCATATAAAATTTTGGATTTTTGAAAAAATATATCTCTAGACCCATAAGACGCACATATGTCTGCCACTCAATATAAGGAAAATTTAACTAACTATAAAGTAGTTTATGACACTTATCTTCGTAGGGGTATTAGTTTTTATGATATTCACATATGAATATAAATTAGGCAAATGAAGATTTGTCCAAACAACTATAAATAAATTTATTTTAGATAATTTCATAAAAAATACTATTCTTACGAAAATAAACATCATAAAGTACTTTATAGTCCATTATTCTAGCTTTGATTTTAGTTCTAAGAGATATCTGTACGTCAAATGGTTTTTGAGATATAGATTTTTCTAAATAAATTCACCAATTACTGATCTTTCAGTACGTTCCATACAACATTTTTATGAAATGTTGCTTTTTAAAAAGCTATATCTGGAGAACTATTGATATAAATCAATTTATTTGAGATAATTTCATAAAAAATACTATTCCTACGAAAATAAACATCATAAACTACTTTATAGTTCATTAAACTAGCTTTAATTTGAGTGCTAATAGACATCTGTACGTCAAATAGTTTTTGAGATATAGGTTTTTAAAAATAAATTCACTAACTACTGATTTTTCATTACGTCCCATCCAAAATTTGTATGAGATGTTGCTTTTTAAAAAGCTATATCTCGAAAATCATTTAACGTAAATAGCTCTATTAGGTTTTAGCAAAGTTGCTCTACTTTAAATGATGCTCTCTTAAACTTTCTACTTTTGTAGGTAGTTGTAAAGATATAGAGCTCCGAATAAAAAATTAATTATTTTTAACGTTTTGAAACAGCCGCTATTTTTTATTCCCCCTACCTATACTTGACAGACTTATCAATTTTGACTAGTAATTATACCTAAATTTCAATTAAGTAATAAAAAATTGGGGTGAAATAACTGCCTTTTTTTTCCTCTTGGGCTCTTGTACTATCCTTAAGGTAGCACTTTTTGGGCTTGCTACCCAATGCAGGGTCCACTCTTCTGAGGTGTCCTCCCAGAGAATGGTATTCCATTTATTTGAGCTCTCATCAATACTCATCTGTAGATTTGCCGGCACACCAGCCAAGCCTCTTGCATTTGAACATCACCATTTCTTCCTGCAGAAGGTCGAGAGGTACCTCTCCCGCCAAGACTTGTACAGCCTCATGCGAAACATTAATGTTCATAAATTAATATTTATTAAATCATGTTTGATTGGGTTTCTGAATTGATTGATATTAAAATTAAAATTATTTCAATTTTTTTTTCAATGGTGTTAATTTAACCTACCGGGTCAATCAGTAACCTATGAACATATGAAGCCCACAGTAAAAGGTTGAGGGTTTCTGATTTAGATCTTTCCTGTCGCACTCGCAGAAAATAATATTAAATTAAAATATAAATATATAGATAATAAATACCTTTTTCCTTGCTTCGCTATAAATATGAAGCAGGCTCAAAATTGATAGAAAAGCACAAATTAGCAAGAAGCATCTGCTTGCTGCCATCTCAGCACTGGAATGCGCATTAATATAACATCACGGGCTCATATCGAACAGCAGGAAACTTCTGATCGTGCTAACTTGCTATCTTTCCAAAATGGTTACAAATCGTTCGCTAATGTGCGGAAAGAAATAACAGATAAAACTTCCTAAATGTAAATGCCGTATCTAATGACCTCGTTTGTTAGCATTGTTGTCCATTTTGTTTCCCCTCTACCGAATCATATTGGAAGATACAAATATTTTTATTTTCCAACATTTCTCTTTTTTTATTTGTTAAAGAACTTTAGTTAATAACAATAAATATATATGATTCTCTTTCTCTATACTGTCCATATTGAGAATGTTCTCAGCATTAACATAAGGAGCTGGATCGGATATATATTGTTGCAGGTGCCTCTCTCTACATTAGATGATGGTCACTGCAGAAGAAGATGGTGTAAGCTGTTAAATAAATATATTGTTTACGGGCACTGCAAATTTCTTCATCTTATATAATGTACGATTTATTTTGCAGATATATATCTATGGCCTATGGGTTGGAGATTCTTAAATTGCTGACAGCTCGCGTTTTGTTCATACAAATATTAAAATTAAATACTGGAAGATTGCTGATTGGCTGTTTGTATCAACTAATGGAATATGGTCCGGGTGCGGTCTAATAAAACCCAAATAGTAAATGGGTGTACTATTTTTATTTGAGCCAACGTTTCGCACCACGTTGCAGGGTTTCGTCGGGGCTAAAAAAGATACAAACACTTGACATAGTTACTAAAAATTTCATTGTATACCCCTGTTATTTTCCACTAATGTTTTTTTTTTTTTTTGTAACTATGTCAAGTGTTTGTATCTTTTTTAGCCGTAACGAAGCCCTGCAACGTGGGACGAAACGTTGGCTTAAATAAAAATAGTACACCCATTTACTATTTGAGTTTTATTTGACCACACCCGGACCATATTCCATTCATTAAAATTAAATGCTCTTCAGAAGAAAAATCTAGACGGCAGATCGATGTCCAGAGACAATATGATTTTCCATTTTTTCTTTTATGGTCTTTTAGCTTTCACCTTTTGTAGATCTCGTTTAGTTCATTGAGATTATTAGTTGCTATGGCTAGATTGTGAATTTGTAAGACCCTGTTAAAATCAATGGGAACCTCTTGCATACTTAGTCTGTTGAAGCACATTCATGAATACCCATTTTTGTTCCTCAATTTAATATATAATTTATTTAAATTGAATTTCTACTTAACACAACTGTTTCAACTTTGAGGGGTTGTGTTTATTTTTATATCTTCTTTGGAGTTTCTTATTGAACAATATGGTTCACTTGTAGAAGACGGTCGACCTAAAGCGCTATCGTGGGAGGTTGTGAGACTGCTATAATGCTCTGTAACCTTTCTATGTAAAAATGACACTAAGGGGTGGGGATTAGGCCACGCCTCTTAAAGGCAAATTTACATTTTTCGCACATAAATTTAATTATCTGTAAAACCGTTCATTTAATCACAAATATGAATATAACAGAAGTTGTAGTAAATGTTATTTACATTAATTTGGTATATCTATAATGAAGATCCATTAAGCCGTTCTCGAAAAATTCTCTGTTTTTGTTCAGACTCATTTCTATGTGAATATTAAGGATCTCAAAATATATTTACTGTTTTAAGAGTGAATATAACATTTAATTAACTTGGTCAATATTTCAATTGATGTTTTCAAGGAATAGTTATTAAAAAATATAATTTATTTTAAGTAAAACATTAAAATATTAAATTTGACAATAATTGTTTCTGGTAAAATGGATAAAGTCGTTTATTAAAAAAACAAAAACAAATAACATTACATCGAAAATGTGAATGAGAATTAATAGTAATTAAAAAAAACAACAATATTAACAACAGAAATGGAGCACGCTTTGAGTAAATTTTTACTTTTTTTTTTTTTTAATCAGACCAATTTGGACATATGGAATTGAGCTCTGGGGCTTCACCAAACCATCAAATTCTTCCCGCATCCAATCGTTACAATCCAAAATCCTTCGTAAAATCCTTGATGCTCCTTATTGCGTCACAAATAAACTCATTCATAAAGACCTTAACATTCCATTCGTTGCAGATTTGACTCAACTCAGATGCGTCTTTTTATTCCAAAGTCCTTAACCATCCTAACCCATTAATTCTTAATCTTTCATTCTTAACAATCTCTGATAATCCTCCGAGGCGTCTGAAAAGAAGATGGCCACGGGACCTTCTAATTTAAATTAATGTTTGAAGTACCACCAATGGGCGGTTCCTTCCCAAGATTTTCAAGTGTATATGAAACATACTACATATTTACCTATTGTATTATTTTGTACAGTTGTAAATTGCATTAAATATATAAAAAAAACAACTTTTTTTTTATCCCCCTGCCTAGTCATTTTTGGCATCCGGGGTGCTGCAGCAACTTTTTCTTTTTTTTATCTAAAAACAGAAAAAAACACATTAAATTAATAGGTTGCATTACGTATGGTTACATAATTCAGATTGGATATTACCTTTTTCTACCAATGGTATGCGGTGAAAATACTTATCTGATGTTTTGATTTGTCTCCGTTCTATATGAATTCTACTAGAAATATTTGGAGGTGAGTGGGCCTCCTCGTTTTGATTAAACAGATAAGAGACAAATAAAACAATTAATAGTTATAGACGAAAAATAATAGAAAATAATAAAAAAACAGTCAGTAGCCGAACAAATAGTATGGGAGGGGGAGGGGCTACAAGGGAAGAAAGGAGGTTAAAGGGTGATGTTTATAGGGTTTTTGGAGCTTTTCCTGCCCTGCCACCTCGCAGGAAGGGAGGATGGTCTGATCGGAAGATAAGATTGAAGGAAGCAGGTAGACAGTCCAAAAAGTTGATGTGTCTCCGCGTAATGTGCTGTTGTACAGTTTCTAGCTGTAATTAGTTGTGAATGTGCATCATGTTACGTCTTTCAAACGGCAGCTACCGTCAAATATGGCGAATCGGATGCCACACCTACGGAAGGAATCGATCCCGCCTTCTGGCATCACTCGGTCTGGAAGCCTATCCTCTTCATTATATTATAATATATATATTATATTATATTACATATCATTATATTCCTTATATATATTATATTCATTATATGGCAATCATAATATAATTTCTTTTTCATATAAATTAGAAAAGTTTCCTGTGGATTGGAACTATTTTATTCAAACTGAAATTTAACATTCTCTGTTGTTTGAGAACCATTCATAAATGTGTCCAAATGTTTCGAGACTAGGCGCCTTTTTGTGTTTAGAGTGCAGCACCGGTGTGTTCCAAAGAGATTTCACTTGATATTAATGGATGAGATTATATCCTCCAAGTATTGTGCAAGATGCTTTGAAATTATATCGCCGAGCTCTATTCAGCGAACTGCTTTTGCTCTGGGAAAGGCGGGCTAAGTATCAAGCTACCATTGTGACTGTTTGAATTATATCTACCTTTGTTTGGTTCCTGCAGCTAACAATCTTGCTTTATGGTATCTGCAGTTCAGCATTCACTGCCCTTCGCCTTCTCTCCATAATATCCTATTGAACCAATATCCAAAATAAGAAGAGTTGCCCTGAGATATTAGGTACTCAGTGGAAGGAAAACATTCAGTATGTAAATTAGTTAGTTTTAATTTTGAAAAATCGAATAATGGTGGGACGGAGAAAAAAAATGTAATATAAAATATCATTTTGTAAACGAGGATATTCAACTACACTGTTTGTAATTAGGAATTAATAGTGTTACTGTTTTTAATAAAAGACTATCCCAGGCGTTATATGTTATAACAATCAGCTGACTTTGAGGTCTCTAGACCTTACAACTATATATGTATATCGCACAGCGTCTGCTTACGATTATCTACTCAGGTCTACTTTAAGCGGACTTTTATCTACGACTGTGATATTTTGCTGTCATTCGTCTATGGCCATCATATACACTACTATCATCCTCAACATGATAGTACAAGAGCCGGGAAGAAACATAGGCAATTATTTCAACCCAATTTTTGATTGCTTTAATGAAAACTTAAGTATTATTACAAGTCAAAATTAATGAGTCTGCCAAGCATAGGTCGAGGAAATAAAAAATGGTGGATATTACAAATTATTAAAAAAAAATTAATTTTTCATTCGGAGCTCTTTATCTTTTAAACTACCAACAACACTAGAAAACTTAAGAGAACATTATTTAAAGTAGAGTAAATTTACTAAAATATTAGATCTAATAGGGCTATTTATGTTCAATAGTTCTCAATCCGGCCAGGGGCGTTGACTTTTTTTATTTAGTGGCGGTCCCACAAAATGAAAATCTTGACCCCCCACCATGGTGAGAACAGGTTGGTTACCTGTAGGTAATGTCTTTCTTAAGATCTGGTCCAAATAAGGAAATTCCAGATATTATATATATAAATAATTGACCGTATTATTTGAAATATATAGAAGATGGTAAGGGTTGCGTTCAAAAAAGGACAAAAATAATTTAACAACTATTTATTTTCCGACGTTTCGTCTCACTTTGTAAAGCTCCATCAGGACTGTTGTAAGTTGATAACTATTGGATACCCAATGTTTGATTAGATCTCTAACAGCTATCTACTGGAACAGCCCTAATGAAGCTCTACAAAGTGGGACAAAACGTCGGAAAATAAATAGGTGTTAACTACTTTTGTTCTTTTTTGAACGCAACCCTTACTTACCATCTTCTTCATATTTGAAATTCAAGATAATATTTTAGTCTACAGTTTGACAAGAAAAAGCTGGTCACCAGCTTTCACCATTATCGTCACTGATCCGAATATCTCCAATTAATCAAGTTGGTAATTCTATATTTTCTGAAATATAATAATAATAAATAAAAAGAAATAAAGAAAAGAAAAACAGCTCAGAAAGAGTAAGATACATAATAATAAATTCAGTAAATTTGATCTCAGTTATAATGGAATGATACAGGCGTGTGGAGAAACTATCCATTGGTAGAAATCTAATGACGTTTTTACATTGGCAGGTCTCATGGCCATCTTCTTTTTCGGCGCCTCGGAGGATTGTCAGGAATGGAAGAGGAAGCAAGGTTAGAAACTAGTGGGTTTGGGTGGTTAGGGAGATTATAATGGAAGGATTTATATCTTGTTCGGGCTAGATTGGTTACATATGGAACATTAAGGTCTTTATGTACGATTTTATTTGTGACAAAGTAAGGAGCATTGAGAATTTTACGAAGGATTTTGGATTGTAAGGATTGGATACGAGAGGAATTCGAAGGTTTGGTGAAGCCACAAAGGTCAATTGGCCGAAACGTTGGACTTATAAAGAAATATAGATTGTTTTGAGACTTGATTGGATAAAATTTATTTGATTTAAAAAATAACTTGGTTAGTTCGAAGATGCTTTTTCTTTATACAAAAAAAAAGAAGGTATATCTTAAAAAATGGTTCATAAAGACTGGCACAATACATTTATTTAGTATCTTTAGTGCTTAAAGACACATATATTTAATACAATAAAATTAGTATAATAAAATAAGGTTTGACGTCAATACTTGAAAAAATGGTTTGTTTATTTATTTATTGGTATTTACAACTGTATTTACATTAAAATACAACTAGTAAATTTGTAAGAAAAAAAATACATTCATGTAGAAAAACTATCTCTTAAGTAGTACTCTAATAATATTTCTACATTAGAAAGTCTTGAGGCTATTTCTTTCCTTGCTCTTCGTAGGATCAGCAGGAATGGAAGAGGAAGAAAGGTTAGAAACTAATGGGTTTGGGTGGTTAGGACATTGTAATGAAAGGATTTATATCTGGTTCGGGGTAGATCAGTTACATATGGAACATTAAGGTCTTTATGTACGATTTTATTTGTGACAAAGTAAGGAGCATTGAGAATTTTACTAAGGATTTTGGATTGTAAGGATTGGATACAAGAGGAATTCGAAGGTTTGGTGAAGCCACAAAGCTCAACTCCGTATGTCCAGATTGGCCTTATTATCAGTCTTTTGTGGATTGAAAGTTTAGACCGTACTATCTAAGGTTAATCTGATAGTGCTGATAACTGTTAAACTATCTTCATGCTTACGTTTGCTACCTCAATTTGTTAAAAGATTACATTTCTATTCATTCTGTTGTTAAACCTGTGTCTTTTCTTCGTTTCAAAATTACTATTACGTGACATGATATTGAATAGATGGTTTGCTATTTATTTATAATATTTTTGTAATGATCACTTAAATTATTTGTACGAATAATTTTTTATATTATGAAAGGAATATGGTCCGGGTGCGGTCAAAAAAACTCAAATAGTATATTCTACTATTTGAGTTTTTTTGACCGCACCCGGACCATATTCCTTTCATCTTTACACACGGTCAATCAATATCTTCCAGTTTTTGTATTATGTACGAAGGATTTTGGGTTGTAAGGATACGAGAGGAATTCAAAGGTTCGAAGGAAGAGGAGCCTCCAAACTCAACTCCGTATGTCCAAATTGGCATTATTTCAGTCATGCAGATCGGTTTTTTTTGATGAATTGGAAATTTAGACTGTTTGTTCAGTAAGTGCTGTAATATTCGAAATGAATTTACAGTGAACTAACTTAAATGATCAATAGTCAAAATGACTTAGTTGATATTCATTTCATTCACCTAATGACCAATTCATATACAGCGAAAAAACACTTAAAGGTTTTCTCAATCGCAAATTATGCAAACCATCTTAAAAAAAATATATATGAACGATCATAGCTGAATGTTACTTTTTGTATACGGATTCTTATCGCTGCTTCATTCTCAATTGTTATCATGTAATTATATAATTTCCTCACTATATAACCTAACTTACAAATACATCTGTTGCGAATCCTGAGTATGCACTCACACGTAGGATGTCAGATAAGATTACAAAAACCGGCAAAAAAATTTTATCTTTTTTACTGATCAAATTAAAATTTGGTTTATTTTGAGAGGACGTTCAACAGCCTGGTTATCAATGTTCGTTGAATAGTGGTTTTGTACAAGAGCCCAAGAGGAGAAAAAAGGCAGTTATTTCACCTTAATTTTTTATTACTTTAATTAAAACTAGGTATAATTACTATTCAAAATTGATGAGTCTGCCAAGTATAGGTAGGGGGAATATAAGATGGTTGCTGTTTCAAAAGGTTAAAAAAAAAAATTTCTTTCGGAGCTGTATGTCTTTAAAACTAACGACACTAGAAATCTAAATGAACATTATTTAAATGAGAGTAAATTTTCTAAGATGTCAGCTCTAATACAGCTATTTACGTTCCATAGTTCTGGAGATAAAAGGATATATCTCGCAACAAGCAACATTTCATAAAAATGTACTGAAAGATTAGTAGTAAGTGAATTTATTTTGATCTATCGCAGTAAGTGATAGTTGTAAGATGCGCGCATGAGAGGGTTTATATATA
>NW_027104816.1:852498-869989 GCF_000696795.3 Halyomorpha halys | reverse complement strand
AATAGGACTGACCCCAAATTTATCAGAAGCTCTCACAGATGAGGAAGCTAAAATTACATTAGTGTTTGAATTTTTAAAAGCACATCGCTTTCTTTATAAATTATAACTCCTCTTTGATTTTGATTTTTTTTATTATTTTTTTTAATCTTTTTTTTACATTTATCATGGCATAGGCGTTGATGACCAGAGGGTTTTACGCTTTTAAGCAAAAATCAATAACAACAACAAAACTTAATTTTATTTTAACAGCTGTGGTTTTTTTATCCCCCTAGGTACACTTCACAAACTCTTCAAATTTGCCGAGCTCTCCATCCAACCTCCGTGGTAGCCTTACTTATCTGACTTTTCAAACAGACAATCATAGCGAGTAGGTTGCTCGATTTACGACATATACACATATCACAATCTCACGAGAGAAGATAAGGATGTTAGTAATAAGGCTTTCGGCATGAAATGAGGTTAATATTAAATTGTCAGGTAAATTGAAGGATCGTAATAGTTCTTTGAGGTGGAAGGAATTACGGATATCATAAGGATTATGGCTAAGTCAGTTGTAGGCTCGATTCCCATTTGGGTTTGTCAAATATGAACTATCACTCACGAAATACTAAAAAAAACTTTATTGGGATAGCTAGACTAAGTAGGGGAGACATATATATAGTGGTGGGGGATTAGTGCTGATGCTACATTAAATTTGGTGGTGGTCCGGGGATAACTGTCGATATTTATTTCACGGAGCTCCTAAGAAATGAATCTTGTCATTCTTACTCAGGGACTGTATAGGTCCTCTAAGGAGGACTTGAGCCACGATATGATTTAAAAAAAGAATCTTGGATCGTAATTGTTTCTAGAGGATGGTAAGCGCATTAGGTAAATTACCCAGTAGTTGACACGGTCCCGGTGAATTTAAATTTGAAGAATAACATTGAAATTGAAGGGAATTGGTTAAAGTTGCTGCCAATAAAAATACCATTGGTTAAAGAATAATATTGGCTAACATTATCAACTGAGTAGCTATGTTAATAATATCTACCGCCATTTTAGTATGATATGTCCTCAAGTCAAACAACTGTCGCTCTCTTCCTTAGTAAACTTGAATTTAGAATATGTCTTAAGATTTTTGTTATGTAAAGCATGCTTTAAATTGGTTTCCTGTTAATTCTAAGAAGCCATTGAAACTTGAATTTAGTATTGTCATATCAATACATCAAGTATGAAATACGTCAAATAAACAAATCTTGAGGTTATGTTATATAAAAAATTGGGATGAAATAAATGACTTTTTTGTACAACTCCAAGACTGAATGAAATATATAAACATTGTATTACAAAGCAAGGTCTCCTAAGATTTGTACGATTGTTTTTAATTTCTCATCCATTAGCAATTAATTTGATTTTAGAAATGGAAATTACCTCTAAGTATATGGACCTCTTAGCCAATAAGGATGACAGCCCACAATTACTTAAGAGCCATTAGGTAATACAGTCTGAAAATGGCACTTCTTTGTTGCCGGCCATTGTTACACCGCCGGGTTCTCAACAGGCAGCTAATGCCTTCTTGATAGGAGTATATCATTGAGGAAGTGACATGGCTAAACTGATCCGAGTTTGTTTTATCATCAGCTGCTATTGTGATCGTTTGTCTTCTTACGGAATGACACGCAGTGCACGATAGATGTCTTGAAGAGCATTCAACAATACGTTTAGAGCTAAACTGTTACTTGATTTTTGTATTATTTGGATTATATATCAATTAAATTTAATATATCTTTGATAAGTTCCTTAAGGTCAGCATGGTTGGGAGTTAATGATTTCAGAAACTAGATGATGCATGATGGTGGAATTATGATTACCAACGGAAAACCTATCAATAACCTAACGAAAAACCTAATTATATTATTATTTATACGTTTTTATTTATTATTAGCAACTTTCCTATTAAAAGTTCCAGACATTTTTAGTGTCTATGAACAACGATCCTACTACTGCATCACAAACTCTACAGACACACATAACATCCATTGAAGAATGATGTCAAAACTGGGGAATCAAAATAAATTCCACCAAATCACCTTTATTCTCCGTCGTAAATCTCTACCCTCATGTCCTTCAGTATCCTTTTTAAATAACCCACTAACGCCTGTTGAACAGATTCGCATCTTAGGACTCCATCTTGACAAGGGACTTACTTGGAATCCCCATACAAGACTGAAACGACAAGAAACTTCCTGTAGATTTTGATTACTACTACACCTACTTGACAAACGCTTTAAATTTCCTATTCACTACAAAAAAATATTATATACTATGACAATAAGACCAATTTGGGCATACGGAATCGAGCTCTGGGGCTCTACAAAACCGTCAAATTCCTCCCGTATCTAATCAAAAATCCTCCATAAAGTCCTTGATGCTCCTTTTTAGGTCACAAATAAACTCATCCACAAAGACCTTAACATACCTTTCATTGCAGATTTGGTCCGAAATAGAATGCTTCTTTTCATTTCAAACTTCTTACCTATTCTATCTCATTAGATCTTAATCTCTCATCCTCAACAATCCCATATAATCCTCCGAGGTGTCTGAAAGTAGATGGCTACGGGACCTTCTAATTTAAAGTTATGTTTGAAGTACCACCATTGGTTGGTTCCTTCCCAATATTATCAACTGTTTGAAACATTCCTCATATTTACTAATTGTATTTTTTTTGTACTGTTGTAAATTCAACAAACACCAAATTAATCACAAAAGATTCGTCTACATTGACTGGAATAAGGTCTATTTTGTGTTAGAGTTGAGCTTTGGGGTTCCATTAAACTATCGAATTCCTCTCGTATCCAATCATAAAAATTATAAATTGTTGATAAAATCATCCGTAATGACCTCAATGTTCCATATATAGCCGATCTAGCACAAACCCTTTTTTTCTTTTAATGACCTCCTGCCTGATAAATCCTCCCATACAGGGAGGGGGGAGATTATATCTACAGGTGTCCAACCATGTTGGAGGGTCATAACGTGAGAACGCCACGAAATAAAATTAAACGCCCGGATTCGAACCGGCGCCGCTTCAGTTCCGAGGTATTTAAAGAGTAAAGCCTCAACTCCCACGGCTACATATGGCCCAAGCCAAATCTAGTAATCAATCCTTTCATAATAAATTCTCTAACGACCCAGACACACTAGATACTAACCTTGCTTCCAAGTGTTATTGAAGTTCTATCAATGAGTAAATTATCCACAAGTATGTATCATGCCATTGTATTATAATTTACAACACATTTAAGAGTTGTATTTTTGAATTAATGCAGTTGTAAATTTCAATGAATTAATAAAATAATAAAAAACTCTTTTTACCATTATTTATTTATTACGTAAAATATTCAGATCGAAAAAAGAAGAATTCAGAAGGCTGCACAACACTGAATTGAGGGAACGAAATGTAATTCAGATTATAGCATTGCGGCGAATAATATGGGCGTGTAAGGTTGTCGGACTAATGGTGTAATAATTGAAAAAAATGAAAGCACTGTTTTTATAACAACGATTATGCAAGGAGGTGATTTTTTCAAGATAAAAATCAACCGACAGATTCGTTTCCGAACTAAGAGTTACTACTTTATGAAGTGACGTGACGCCCGTGCGGATTGGGGCGCAGGCCCCAGTGCGCTCGGTTCGGAACTTTGTGGGTTGGATTCCCACCTGGGGCAGTTAAACATTCATTTTTCGGTGGTCCTGAAGAATGAATCTTGACACTCCCACCTGGGGTGGTATGCGGCGGCAACCTAGATAGTCGTCAGGGGTTGACCAAAAGGACCACTAGGCCCACTTGCCGGACTTGTTTCCCCCACCAAATACCAAGTACCAGTACCACTTTATGAGGCTGAGTGGGCCTCAGGAGGACTCCAGAGGCCTCAGGGTTGATTCACGGCTATAGCGAAACAGAGAATAATTAACTGCCCCTGTCGGATTCGAACCAGGGTCTTGGTGTAAGTAGTATATTGCCTTAACACAGTGTCACCTTATTACAAGTCATTTCGAATTAATTTTTAGTAGCTCAAATTTTTAGATTTAATTGAATTTTTTTGCGATCCCTCCCCACCTCCGCATTACCTTGAGGTTATCCACTTAATGATCGCACCACTTTTAGTACAAGAACCTAAGAGGAGAAAAAAGGCAGTTATTTCACCCCAATTTTTGATTACATTATTGAAAACTATGTATAATTACTAGGCAAAATTGATGAGTTTGCCAAGTATAGGTAAGTGGAATAGAAAATGGCGGCTGTTTCAAAGCCATAAAAAAAACTTTCATTCGGAGCTCTATATCTTAAAAAGTAGGAAAAACACAAGAAAACCTAAGAGAATGTCATTTAAAGAATAGTAAATTTGCTAAAATATGAGCCCTAATAGAGTTATTTTCGTTAAAAAATCGAGATATAGCTTTTTAAAAAGCAACGTTTCGGAAAAATGTTGTATGGGACGTACTGAAAGTTCAGTAGTTAGTTGGCAGACATATGTGTGTCTTATGGATCTAGAGATATATTTTTTCAAATATCCAACATTTTATACGAACAACTAGAAATTAACATTTTGTGAGTGAAGCATATAATATAATAGATGGGTTAAAATAACACAATAAATAAAATTCAAAACAAAAGGTCTTTTTGGCAAAAATAAAATTTAAAAAATACGAATGACAAAGACAAAATAGAGCTACAACCTAATAAAGTATAATTTATTTACCCCGATTCCCGATTACCTTACGATTCCCTGTAATGAAAACAGCAGGAATCCTATTTTGGAACTTTTAGTGAAATCCTATTATGGAATAGCATCAGAATAATAGTACAAGAGCCCAAGAGGAGAAAAAAGGCAGTTATCTCACCTCAATTTTTTTATTACTTAATAGAAAAGTAAAAATTGATGAGTCAACCGAGTACAGGTAGGGGGAAAATTTATATTCATATGTGAAACCTCTACCCCTACGAAGATATGTGTCATAAACTACTTTATAGTTAGTTAAATTTTCTTTATTTTTAGTGATGGCAGACATATGTCCGTCTAATGGGTCTAGAGATATATTTTTTCAAAAATCAAAAAAATCAGAAATCAACATTTTGTGAGTTTATTTTGTCAAATATCATAAAAACTACTACTCCTACAAAGATAAACATAATTAAATATTTTGTATTAAATTTAACTAGCTTTAATTTGAGTGCTGGCAGACATCTGTGCGTCCAATGGTTTCTGAATAATAACAGTAACAATAAGTTTTTCATAAATCAAACTTATTGTCCGAACAAATATAAATCAATTTATTTTAGCAAATATCATGAAAACTACTATTCCTACGAAGGTAAAGGTCATAAACTTCTGTATAGTCCATTAAACTAGCTTTGATTTGAGTGCTAATGGACATCTGTACGTCACATAGTTCCTGAAATATAGATTTCTCAAAATAAATTAACTAACTACTCATCTTTCAGTAGTTATTTAAGATATAGAGCTCCGAATGAAAAATTAATGTTTTTTTAAGATTTTGAAACAGCCGCCATTTTTTATTCCCCCTACCTATACTTGGCAGACTCATCAATTTTGACCAGTAATTATACATAGTTTTCATTAAAGTAATCAAAAATTGGGGTGAAATAACTGCCTTTTTTTTCTTCCAGGCTCTTGTACTATTTGTTTTCTTGTCAAGAGTCCTAAGGTCGATTCCAAAACAAATCGATAGTGGAAGCGAGGGGGTGGAGGGCAGTGTGTCGGGGGGCGGAGTGGAGGGTGGTGGGGATAGACCGTTAGTGACGTCACTAGAAGCACGCCCTTCAGTAGTGTGCCGTCATGCGAGTGGAGTGAGTGATCATGTGCGCTCTCAGGTCTGGATTCTCGTCGTTATACAAAGTCGTCGTATATTTTGTCTTTGTCGTCAGGACTATACAATCACAAGGTATATTTGTTATTTATATTTGTATTATTACAACTGCTCGAGTTGTTTTATTTTTATAAATTACTACGAAAATTTGATTAAATTATAACTATATCACAAAAATTGATAATTGTACACTGGCCTAATTTCAGGTTGATAAATTATATTTAAAAACAGTTTTAAATAATTTAGACATACCAACTAAATCTCAAATTTATAAACCGTTTACCTTCTGTCTGTAATTTAATTTTTTTATTTTGATAATCAATTATAAAGACATATTGAAACTTTCAGAAATATTCAATTTGACGGTTTGGCCATTACTTGCATAAATCCACGGCCTTCAATGTCTATTTGACAAGGTGGAGACTTTAACGCCTGACTTTCATAACCAAAAATGAACTGGACCTTTTCTTACTCAAGGTTAGAGGAACTAACGTCCGGTTGTTGCCTTATCTATTGCCCTATTCTACGGTTTATTAATTTAACATTTGTCAATATTATATTTCGGTTCAGCCAACATTTATCTTTGTAGGAGTAGTATTTTTTATGATATTTGACAAAATAAATTCACAAAATGATAATTTCTAGTCGTTCGTACAACGTTTTTGAGTTTTAATGTACTATAAAGTAGTTAATGACACTTATCTTCGTAGGAGTAGTAGTTTTTATAATATTATTGAACGACTAGGAATTTTAAGAATTCATTCGGAGCTCTATATCTTTGAAACTATCTACAACACGTTCTTTTAAAAGCTACATTTCATAAAAAATGTACTGAAAAATCTGTCGTTAGTGAATTAATTTGAAAAATCTTTATCTCTAGAACCATGAGACGTACAGATGTCTATTAGCGCTAAAATTAAAGCTTGTTTAATTTTCTGTAAAATAGTTTATAACATTTATCTTCGTAGGAATAGTATTTTTCATATTTGCTAAAATAAATTGATTTTTATTTGTTCGGACAGAAATTCTTAAGCAAAATTCATATTTATATGCAAATATCATAAAAACTGCTCCACTTATATCAAATATTATAAAAACTACTACCTAGATATAAATATGATGATGATGAGATGAATTATATGATAGGCCAATGCCTTATATGATAACATAGGCCATGAGCCCAAGAATAGGAAAAGTCAGTATTATATCGGGTCAGAAAAAAAACCTTTTTTAATATTATAGCTCTTTTTAAAAAAGGATGCCAACTAGAATTCATCAAAATTTTCATTGCCTTATGATTTCATTAAATAAAGATTATTTTGTTTTAGTCCTTTTGGGTATCCGGTTAACCTGAAGAACATTTCCTTATAAATTATTTTGTTTTTTACATTTCTTTATGTATCATGAAGATACCAAGATATATTGTTTCAGATAAACATTGTATCCCAGTTTACAGGTTCACGTTTAACCTCTACAATAATTCAGATCTGATTTTCGCTGTCTTATAAGGAACAGTGTGAGGATAATAATGTTTTTTCGCACTCTAATGCACCTAAGTGCTCCAATTTCCTGAGAAATGTTTTTTTTTGTTTTGTTTTTTTGCGGATTCTGATACTAAGTCACATCTTAAGAGGAATCCGTATTAGCAAATTTTTCATCAGATCAAAAATCGGATACCCTATGTGTATTTGTCTGATCTGCTATCAGAATTCGAAAAGAATGTACACCATAACAAAGGAAAGTACAGAATTAGCTGTAAAAACTAACAATACCCCCGTAAAATGGAATACTTACCGATGTTATGACGCAGTAAAAATCAAAATTAAAAAAAAATAAAAGTAAATTATTTGGAATGAAAATGTATGTATGAAAATATACATCATATAGCTATTCCTTCGTTAAATATAAATATGGTCATATATGTATTTAGGTACTTTAAACAGGGGTAACACAGATATGACTCCCTTGCAAATGAGTAGTTAAATTCCTGCCCTCAAAGGGAGAGGATTGAATCTTCACAAAGGTTATCAAATTCGTAGTTGCATCTTATAAAGTTAGAAAAAAAAAATCGCTACCTGATTTTTTGGTATTTTTTTTTCTCTATTCTTTTCCAATAGGTAGTGTGCATAATGAAAATATATGATGTTTTATGAATCCCACGACTTTACACGCCCTTCATTCGACACATTGCTATAACCTGAATTATAGGTTTGTTTAGTCTTCTAAATTTTCAAGTTGACTCGTCTTTTTTTCGTTCAAATACTTGATTTTCAAAAACCTTAAGGCGTTGTTCTTTCCATAGTGTAGAAGGCCAGGTTTCGCATTTGTAAATAACAGTATAAATGTATAGAGCTGATGAATTTCCTCGGTGTATTCCAACTTTTTCTATAACGTTTGACGTGATGAAAACATTTTATCAATATTTCAACGATTTGGCTTAAAATCACATTGATAATATCCGATAATTTTCTTTAGCGTATTTCGTTATTCGAACTACTTAGGATTAACGTAAATATTTGATAACATAGAGGAAGGAGTGAGATTCTTTGATAGCTATTACAATCCGTCCTCTGCCCCTTTTTGTGAACTGGAATAAGTAGTGATTCTCTCAATTCCTCTGGCATTTTCTCAATTTCCCAAAAAGTGTATAATATTTAACATATATGGTGAAATTATTGCATCGCCTTAAGAACGAATGATTGACATGAATAAGATTTGCTTCGCAACATTATCTCAGTAGAGAACTGTAGAAGAAATGGGCGAACTATGTTGTACCGGTAGTGGTGCATAGATCCGGTGTTGCGCCTACGATTGCAACAACACCAGCTTACATAAAACAACACGCTCACTCACTAATACTAACACACTAACACCTCCAAAAAACCTAGCTTTGCTTTTAGAGAGTGATTAAATAATCCCTTTCCTCTTGAAGTAGTTATATATTCAATATCTATATATTTTTTTTAATATCTCTAAGAAAGATTTTTTTTTTGTATTTTTATTAAATCTTGTTTTTCTGAGATTAAGTATTGGCTTTCTTTTCTCTAAAACAATTCTTCTAAAGTGGAAGACGTCTTTAAAAAACAAAAATTCAAACAAATACTAATTGTATTAACTAATAAAGCACTGCGACAATGTTCTTAAAATTTTGGTTTCATTCTCCGTGTTGAAATGTCACAACCTAATTAACTATGGCTTACCCTCTTAGTTCTGATCCTGGGTACACCCTTGTTCAGAATGACTGAGAAGTTGAATGCTTATTAAATAGTAGTACATATTTCTAAAGAGAATTAACCGCCGATGGAAGAAGGATGGAGTCAGTGATCCCCGCCTCTTCACCGCCCACGCAGACCGTAGTCCTTCTTAATGACTGCTTTTTGGAGCGACTACTTCCCAGCCGACCGTTGAAGTCGCCGCATGGTTAAGCGTTAAAGTCTCCACAATAGTTAGTTGCTACGCACTGGTCACGTCATAACAACTATGCCCACATGATATTTAGCTTTGTGGTTGTTAAGCAATAACGTATGTATACCGGAAGGAAACCGCTACTGTTTATATGGGACTGTAAGAAAAAAGAAATAAAAAAAGATTGTTCTTTGTAATATAAATTTTGTTGTCACTGAAGCCTAACCCTAAACTAGCTTACTTTCCAGTCTCATGCCACTCTATCTTTATTTATTTGAATTAAACCTGCCTAAAACCTGTTTAGAAACTATATCTTTCTTTGATTTGAGGATGGAAATGGATTAAATGTATTTGATACGGGTAAAAGTTGACCGATTCAGGTCGAAACGTCGACCCAAATAAATAAGTTTCGTTGATTTGTGTATTTTTGCTGACCGATTTCAGTTTCTTTGCACCTTCTCATAGCAACACATAATGTTAAGAAAAAAAAAAACAGCATGTAAATCGGTCGAGTTATTCTAAAGTTTATTGTGGACAAAGATTCGAACCACTATTACCTTATATCGATTTGTGGTGAAGTGATATCAGTCCATCTTGACTCAATCCACTTAACTGTCTTCACTTAAACATGAATTTTTTTTTTATTGATATTTACAACTGTATAAAAAATACAACAAGTAAATTTGATCATAACGACATAATGATAATGATATGATACAGCATGTAGAAAAACTACCCAGTAGTAGAACTCTAAAAACATTTTACAATATAAGGTCAGGAGGCCATCTTCTTTTCAGGCGCCTCGGAGGATTGCCAGGAATGGAAGAGGAAGCAAGGTTAGAAACTAGTGGGTTTGGGTGGTTAGAGAGTTTATAATGAAAGGAATGATATCGGGTTCGAAACATGAAATATTAAATAAAAACAACTGAGAAATATAAAATATTTTTTTAAGTCGCTTAATTAGAGACTTCAACTCGTATCATGTAAATTAACGTATTTAAAACTACATGATCTCAATACTATTGATAATCCGCATAGCTTGAATTCCAATGGCATTGACATGTCGGCAGTGGGCCGGCCTGTAATGAATGGCGGACATATATCCTTCGACCCACAACGTGGAAAGGTACCAATTGTTATCTCTCCCACATATGGCTAAGAAGTACCTTTTGGCTGAATCGTGCTATTATAGAAAGCAATTAATATGAAAGTTGATTGTAATAATTTCTCCAAAAACGTATGTAATGATTAAGGGATAGGATTTTTATTTTTTCACATATTTTTACCTGACCATGATATCTGCTATTCCTTACTAACTAAAGATGTTTCAAGACATTTCTGGCCAAACGAAGCCATTTTTATTTTACATATTTTTAAATATTTGGCCTTTTTTACATATTTTGTAGTAAATCACATATTTTCAGAAATATTGGTTATTTTTAACATTTTTTTAGGTATTTTGTCCAGAATCACATATTTCCTTGAATTACTTGTTCAATTTTAAATACATTTTTCGCAGCAACTACGTAAAATTCAAGAGAACGCAATAAACTTAAAGGTGAAATTTATCATTTATCATAAATAGTGCGTAAAAATTCTTTGTCTTCATCTTTGAACACAAATTAAATGCAGTGGGAATAATAAATTCTCTGTTTCTTTCTTTCCTCTGCAGATTCCACAGGTGCCAATACTATGTATTTAGATTTGTGCCGAGCATTTGTCAGGGCAGACATTCCTATCTACAAAATTAGCAATCCGGACTTAAAAACCTTTCTTGAGAAATACACATGCCGAGTAATGCCAAATGAAAGCACTTTAAGAAAAAATTATTTGAAAATTATATACGAGGAGACTTTAACGGATATTCGGATGGGCCGATTTGGATTTCTGTGAAAGAATACCGAGAAGAACTAGATGCAATGGGAATAGCTTCATTTAAGCATGCCCCTGTAACATCAGTAGATGTTGAAAGATCTTTTAGCCGGTACAAGTCCATTCTGCGGTCAATCCGACGAAGATTTTTATTTGACCATTTAATCTGGAATAATTTTGTAACCGACCCTGCTGAAACATTGATTTCTTCCAAAGTTTTATTTTTTATTTTTAATAAGATTTATTCTTTATTTATATTTATAATTAATTCTGAGTAATTATTAACCAATTAGTTTAATTACAATTACTAATTAATGTCTTGTTATTGAACAGCAATGTTTTCTCTAAGTTCAGTTTTTTGTACATATTTTAACACAATTTCTTTAAAATATTATTCATATACTATATAATAAATACATATTTATGTAACTTTTTTTAAGTTATAAAGTTACTAATTAATTATTAATTTATATTGTTGAATAATAAAAAATTTATAAATACATATTATTTACATATATGACAATTTATTAGCACATATTTCGGATTTTTTAGCACATAAAAATCCTATCCCTAGTAATGATCATGTAATCGTTGGATAAAATTATATTGAATGGAACTCAGAATATTGCTCTTCAATGCCAACTTTAATCACAGGCTCCAGTTTCCAGTAACTCCTATGATCGATAGGAGACTAGTAGACCAAGCAATGATTAATTTTATATAAAAGATATTTAGCTGTTAGTGTTCAAAATCGCTAAATTTGCTTTTCGAAGTTGTGGTATTGGTTATGAAGTGATAGTACAAGAATTTCGAAGGGAATTTCGTTAGGAAATTAAAGTACAAAATCCCAAGAGGAAAAAAAAGTCAGTTATTTCACGCCAATTTTTTATTACTTTAATGGAAACTATTTATAATCACTAGTCAAAATTAATGAGTCTACGTAGTATACACAGGGGGAATACAAATTGACGGCTTTTTTAAAATGGTAAAAATTAATTTTTCATTCGGAGATCCATATCACTGAAACTACATCCAATATTAGAAAACCCCCCAAAACATCGTTTAAAGTAAATCGTCGTAAATATTTCCTTTCTATCTCAAGTTATCCAATCCCGCGGTCCATCGTACATCTCAGATATCCGATGAATGATCTGCAGATATTCTATGAAACTGCCCATCGAACCGCAGCCTTTAGTAGATCTTTCCTCATCCGTTCCTTTTCCCTATGGAATTCTACTCCCTCCTTTCTAATACCCTTCCAATCTTCAAATCCCGTATCTTCGACTACCTTCTGAACACCCAATTCCGGAAGAATAACAATTGAAAGTATCAAAAAAAGCACTAAGAAAATAAATAAATTCTGTATTTTATGTCTTAGATATTCGTTTATAATGGTAAATATGTACACTAGCAGAAATTATATCTTTTCATTTATTACTTTTTAGTTTAATTGTATTTGATTTTTTTCATTTTTTTTTCTTTTTCTTTACTATCTTATGTTTTATGATATGACAAGTGGTTTTATTGTATTTGTTTTATCATTATTTTATATATTCTGTTAATTATGGTTTTTATTTGTATATTTTTTAATCCATTTTATTATTTTATTTTATGACATCTTGTAATTTCATCTAAGGTTCTAAAGCCTAATTTTGACGCTTGTAAATAATTCTAAAGGGATCAATCCCAAAATAAATAAATATCATTATTATACTTATCAGACTTATCAGTTTTGACTAGTAATTATACATAGTTTTTAATACAATAAACAAAAATTGGGGTGAAATAACTGACTTTTTTCTACCTTACTCGTGTAATATATGATAGGAACCTAGTAGATCAAGCAGTAATAAATGTCGGACATATTTTCTACCAATAACACAACAGCCCGTTAAAAGTTTGTTTAGCTGTAAGTTTTCACAATCGTACTATATATTTTTAAAAGTTGCTGTACTCTTTATAAAGTGAGAAAGCAATAGTGTCTTCAGTAGTTACCCTGACCAGTACTACGTTTACCTCGTCGGCTCATTGAGGGCATCCAGTGATTCATAATAATAATCGACGTACATAAATAAATAAATAATAAATGGCCGTAATATAAAGAAGATGGTCAGGGTCACGGTCAAAAAGATCAAAAATGGTTTTCGAATATTTTTTATCCGACATTTCGCCCCACTTTGTAGGGCTTCATCAGGGCTGTTCAAGATTATAGCTTTACAAACTCTTCAAAAGACTTTGTTTTTGGTCGCAACCCTGACCATCTTCTTTGTATTTTAAATAAAGAAAGTTTTAAGTAGTAATTCATGATTTTTTATTTTTCTCATATTAATTTAATTATTGTTTTTTACAAGCGCGTCATTTATAACCCCAAGCTACTCAGAAAGTAATGGAGGGTGCCCTCAGCTCTGCCTTTGGTAAGTGCACGGTGCTCCCTAAAAGACATTACACAAGAAGGAGTGACAGTAGCCTGATTAAGAAAGCGGAAGCCCTCTGTCACTGGCTCCCTTGACGGATTCTATTATTGGACAGATAGGTCCGGACAGAATGCATAATGGGCTGGGACATAGGCCACCTTATGCCGGGTGTTGGGTAATCGCCGTGCAGTCGTAGAAACTCGGAGTTTCTCTCCTTCTGAGGCAGGAGAACTATATTAGTAGGTCTGTATTGACATCTATCGTGGTTTCTCCAAGAACAAAACTTATCTATAAACTTCGTTTCTACTATTCCCGCTGTATGCAAACGACCTGTTTGTTGAAAAAAGATAAAAAAAAAAGCTCTTAAGAACTGAAAAAAACAACAAAAACCTAGTTCTTAAAATGAAGATCGAAAAGAGCCAGAAAATTCTGTCCCAGTCGTATTTAGTACTCTGGTATGAGTTCAGGAGTCTTCCTGGAGCCCGCCCAGGCTCTATAAAATGGGTACCTTTAATTAGGAAAACTCTCCTTGTGGGACATTCATAGCCGAGCGAGTTAAAGTGCCAACTTGGTTGGCACTAATAATCAGTGTTCTTACACTCAAATACCTATAAACGAATTCACCGTAATTTGTTCTACCAACAACCAGTCGTAGACATAATCTTACAGACGTTGTTTCGGCATTTGGAAAATGTGAGTTTTTGCTAGTTGTTGTTATTTGGTTTTAAACTTCCCAACAAAAAAATATTTTGGCTAAGTGAGTAACAACGTAAGTTGAGGTACGATGATTTTTCAAAAATAGGTTTGTTTCTTGAGATATATTTCTAAATTTCTAGGATCACTTCCAATTTAATATTGGAAATATTAGTTTTTGCTCATTTTTGATAGACCAGAAAAAATGATCTTTATTGACCTTTGTGATGAAACTTTTTCCATAAAATAGTATACATATTGGACCAAAGAAGTATGAAGTCAGTGGTCTTGGAAGGCGTACACAAAATAAGGAGAGAACAATCATCAAATTAACTACTATTAATCAGAATAGCATTTTATTTATAGGAAAAAAGATTTTAATCATAAAAATAATTTTTTTAAATTTATTTTATTAATAATTCCATAATTTTTTATTTATTGTCTGACTCACTCTTTGATCCAAATTACCTATAGTGGAAAACCATCAGGACTGCTTGGTTTAGTTCTGATGTCTTTTCTCTATAATTAAAGTGAATCGCATAGTGTTTCAGATTAAAAATTAAAAAAAAAAAAAATATGAGGAGAAAATGATACGGGATGTGGTCAGTAATGATACAGAAATAAGCAAAACTTATTTTATATTTAAATAATTATTTAATTATTACGTTTTGTCCCACTTTGTTGAGCTTCACCAGGGCTAAAAAGATGAAATAACAACTAAAAATAATTTGACATAGTAAGAAAATAAATAGTAAAATAAGGTAGGGTTTTGCTAGTTGTTGTTATTTTGTTTTAAACTTCCCAATAAAAAATATTTCGGCTGTCAGTAACAAAAAAGTTGAGGTACGATGATTTTTCAAAAGTAGGTTTGTTTCTTGAGATATATTTCTAAATTTCTAGGATCACTTCTAATTTAATATTGAAAATAGTCGTTTTTAGTCATTTTTGATAGACCAGAAAAAATGACCTTTATTGACCATTGCGATGAGACTATTTCTCCTTAAAATAGTATACATATTGGACCAAAGACGGTCCAATATGTATACATCCAAGTCAGGGGTCTTGGAAGGCGTAAACAAAATAAGGAGATAACAATCATCAAATTAACTAATATGAATCAGAATAGAATTTTATTTATAGGGAAAAAGATTTTAATCATGGAAAAATTAAGTTTTATATTTTTATACTTAAATATATTAAAATTAAAAAAAAAAAAGTATTCCATTGAATTTATAACCCTGAATAACATAGAAGTTCGTGAAAATTCATTTTGCGCCGTTTCGAATCTGGTAGGGGGATCGACTTTTATTTCTGTGGCGGTCTCACGAAATGAATCTTAATCCCACTCTCCATGGTTAGAATAGGGTGGTAACCTGTAGATAATCCCTCCTTGTATATATAAACAGGCTCATAAAAAATAAAATAAAATCACCTTGTATAAAGGTTGTTTGAAAAAAAACCCTGTTTTTTTTAATCAATATAAAGAAAAATGTATTCATTTTTTGTTTTCTTTAGTATTATGGTGTGAATGTGCCTAATTATTAGTATTACGTATTTCCCAATATTGTGGCAGATTGTTTAAATAACTACTTTTCAATAATTTAAATAATTACCAAGCTCAAATTTGTTATTATTTTTTTTTTATAAATAAATTAATGAATCTTTATTTAGTAGATGTGATATACTAGAAATAAAAATGTTCCTTAGCTACAGATATAGCAGGTATGTATCCTATCCTCGAAACAATATGTTGGAAATTCTTTTGTGCTTCACAATGGACTGCCTCGTTTGTGAATGCGTACGTCATATCGTAGCTAATATATTGCATTCGCTAACGATCCTTCGCTATAATTGAAGCGACAACCTCTGCAGACTCTGTGGATTATAACACCTGTTAGGACACAATGCCCACACTTGGAGATCGATTGTCCTCTTCACAATACAAGCACACACATTGTACAGCGAGCTTCGTTCTCCGACAAAGCACTCCTTCCTCTTTGGAGAAAGCCACCGTAGTCTTCGCCATTACCAACTCCAAGTAATGGTCATCCCCCGGAGTGCCATCTGGGTCAGGCGAGCTCTCTCCATTTAGGGCCAGCTTCAGTTTCTACGCTTTGTCAATTAGCTCCACTAGTAATGCTAATTGATTTAGCGTGTAATTGAAGGCTAATTATCCAGCTCCAGGTAGGAAAATGCGGTCTGAGGGATCTTCCAGGCCGGCGGCTTGCGGGTTATCATCGATCATTAATGGAATGAACCTTGTGAAACTATTTTGACATCTTTAGAAATCAACCATGGAGTAAATGATCCCGAGATGAACAAAGAAATTAGGAAATTTATCGTTGATTATGAATTGGAATCCCTCTAAGAATCTCCATCAATCTGATAAGTTTATTGGTTAATTTTGTAAAATATAGACTTTTTGTATTACCGTATTCTTATACATATTAATATTCAATAAGTTACTGAAAAATAATTATTTGAAATCTATTTTATTAATAATTTCATTTTTTTTAATTTCTAATCTGACTCAATCTCTGATCCGTATTACCTATAGTGGAAAACCATCTGGACTGAACCAAATTATATTATAACCACTGTATTTTTCAACTTTCAGGAATTTATAATGAGGTGTAGATATTTGACCGTAGATTAATGATTGGAAAAGTTTGTCGGGGAGTGCGGTCAGCAAAGAACAACATAAATAAATAAAACCATATTTATTTATTTTATGCCGACGTTTCGACCTGAGTTTCAGGTCATCATCAGGGGTTATGGCTTAGAAGGTAGGCCTGCAACTGGGAATTTAATTATTTGTAGGAATGTGTGAATGATGTATAGCTATGTTGGGATACTTCTTGCAGATTTGGTAAAACTTATCAATAGGGCATTTTAGTTTGCGATGTAGATTGCACTGTGTGAAATGTACATAGGCTGGGAAGATAGTATGTGTAGGTGCAGTTATGATGTCTTTTCACTATAAGTAAATTGGATCGTATTGTGTCATTTTAAAAATAAAAAAATATATATATAAATAACTTATTTTATCTATAAATAATTGACCGTATAATTTAAAATTATAAAGAAGATTGTCAGGTGTGCAGTCAAAAGGGAACAAAAATAGTAACAACTCTTTATTTGCCGACGTTTCCCCCAACATTAGGGGTATTCATGATTTTGTGTTAAATGTTAAATGTTTTACCATGTTAAATGTTATAACTATAAGATTGTGA
>NW_027104816.1:842142-851933 GCF_000696795.3 Halyomorpha halys | reverse complement strand
TTTAACATGTTAAACCAAAGATCATGAATACCCCTATTGTAGAGCTTGATCAGGGCTAAAAAGATAGTAAAACAACTAAATAGTTTGACATAGTAAGATAGTACAAGGTAAAATAAGGTAGGGTTAAAATTATGTAAACATAAGGGAAAAGAAAATTATATACACATGAAAGAAAGAAGAAATAAAATAGTATTAATATAAAATAAACAATGACAAAAATGCACAAACTATAAAGTTTAATTTTATAGTTTGTGAAACATCGACAGATAAATGTATAACAAATAAATTTTTGTTATTTTTTTACCGCAACCATCTTAATAATTTGTAAAGCTTATATATTTCTCCCAGTGTTTTAACCTGAATTTTAGGTCTTCATCAATGCTGAATACACAAAATGAGATAATAAATACAATTTAAATAAGTCAATTTAAAATTAGAAAAATTAAAGTAAATTGAAAATAATAAACAAAACTAGGAAATATATTTAACAATAAATTAAATATAAAGTTGATGATACTTTTTATTTTCCTACGCCAAAGGAGGCATTTCTGCAATTTTATTTCGTACAGCCCAGTATACTTCAGCTTTATTCAAGTCACTCTTGAATGAAATTAAGTCCGCCGTTGCCGTATATGTAGATATGTGATCGGCGGTCATCTCACCAACTCCACACAGGACGCAGTGTGAAGACTCAGCCACTCCTATTCTCTTCAGGTAGTGGCGTAGATAGTCATGTCCAGTGGTCAACCTGAAGCATGCCACTGCCACCGCTCTTGGTAAAGTCAATGGAGGGCGACTCTTAGGATCTAGCCATGCCGCCCAGTTCTTGCCCCCACGTTCTCCTCTACTCTTTGAGCGATAGCGCTTCGGGCTATTTCTTTCGCCATGTTCATGGAAATAGGAAGAAGCGGCTGTGGATGGCTTGCCCCTATTCGTGCAAGTCGACCCGCCTCCTCATTTCCATGTATACCGCAATGGGCTGGAATCCATTGTATCACCAATACTTTAGTTGATGATACTAATAGAAAATAAAATATAGTATTGTAAATGTAAGAATGATACAAAACAAAGATAAAAATAGTTATTAAAATTACTTTGACCTTGATTACCGTGTGAGTAAAAATTCTATGAATAAAACTGCAAAACATTCATGCACCAGAAAAAAATTCAACCAAAATATATATATTTTTTAAAATATTGTTTTCCCAAAAGCTCTATTCTTAATTAAACTAATTTTGTACTCATCTTTATAACTAAAAAGTTTTTTATTTCTATTCATCTATATAACTTTCTTGCCCATTATATCAAATATTTATTACTCATATATAAATTACTTACCTATTCTATCATATATTTCATTTTTTTTTTCATACAGGTTATTATATTGATTCAAATTGTTTTTTCTGTTTTTAGACACTATTTACATATCTTAAACATATCTTATTACCTATATAATATTATATTTCATTATTGTTATCAATCTACTTCCATGGTTGTTAATCAACTATTTTATTTTCAATTCATTGTTATGTATATTTCCAAATTTCTTGGTTTATTATTTCTTGTAATTTTTATGTTTCTCTGCATGATGGTGGTTATATCTTTTTGTTTTTTAGCCATGATGAAGACCTGAAATTCAGGTCAAAACGTCGGCAGGAATAAATATTTTTTTGTTTATTTGCTGACCGCACCTCCCGACCATCTCCACATATTAATCTACGGTCCACTAATGACACTCATTAAGAATAATATTTTGTTAATTGATGGGTAACAGATAAAATCAAGTATCCCTCAAAATATCTTAATTTTCTTCTTCATTAAATTAATTGACAGCATTACTACTAGCACTTTCAACACAATCGTTGCGGCACTCATAATATAATGAGAATATTCAACATTCATGGAGTGAACGGGCAGAATATGATTCATGGATGGAATATGAGTCAGAGAGGATATTACCTCCACTTGGTCGCACTTATCCCATGGCTTCACTTATTTGTTTTTATAAATTAAATTAAAACAAAAATGAACCGATAAGTTTTTACAGCTTCAAGAGAAATTGAGCAGTTTATTGCTAATGTTGATAGAAAATGATATACTTAAATAAATATACTTTATGAGAAGTAAATTATTGTGTTGTTAATCAAGTATCATGTAAAGTGCCCTTTGTAAATATTTAATTCTTCTTAATAATGCTTATTATTTTTCAAATTGTTCACGCCAAGTTATATTAATTTGTAAATTGTTGAATTTTATTTAATTTGTATTATTTCTATTTATAATCTTATATACTTTCTTGAGTCTATTTAATGTTGTTTAAATAAATAATTTAATTTTTATCCATTTTAGTCTCAACACATTTTATTTTCCTTACAAGTCGGACGTTTCGGCCACCCTCAGGGACAATCTTAATACAATTTTTAAACTAAATGATTTAAAAAGTCAACTCTCACACAAGTTGTGATAAAGTTTTAACAAATTGTGACTGTGATAAATGAATTTTAAAGTTTGTTTTTAATTTGAATATTGACTAATTAGAAATTGTTGTTTTGACTTGGGCAGAATAGCCAAGAATGGATGTTGTCATGAAGTTGAGTTTTTAAATCATTTAGTTTAAAAATTGTATTAAGTTGGCTGAAACGTCCGTCTTGTAAGGAAAATAAAATGTGTTGAGATTAAATGGATACAAATTAAATTATTTATTTAAATTGTATTATTTCATTTAGAAGTTTATTTATATTTGAGAAAAAAAAAACCGATGAATTTATATTTTGAATTATAATATCTTAGGCGGAGAAGATGGTTGGAGAGTGCGGTCAAAAATAACACAAATTGTTTTTGTGTAAGTTGTTTGTGTAATTTAATAGTGAAATAACTAATTTAATAATTTATTAATACTATTATTTGTGTTATATTCTGACCGCACCTCCAACCATCTTCTCCTCATACAATTTATCCACGGTTAACTATCTTCTCATTCTTATAATATTTTAGAGTAAGAGAAACAGTTGCTAAGGGTTGCTAAACTGTAACTAAGGCGTCGCCTAGCAACAGGCCGACGATATACATTTTTTAAAAGCATTTTTAAGCATGTTATTGCTAATTAGTCGTCTAGTATAATTCATTGTTATTATATGCTTATATGTTCTATAGTTAGCTTCATCCAACGAGTGTTTATATCTTATCCAGTTTGTTTTGTTTGTTTAGAGCTTTCCTTTAAAAATACTAAGACGATTGAAGTGGTTTTAACACAAATAATAAACAAATTAATGATTTTAATTAGCGTTTTGTTTGAAACTCAATATTGTTCAAAAAATAATTTAAAGGGCCCCATATATTTAAGTACCACAAGATTAGTGTCATCAGATTGAGAATATTCAGCCTATATAAGGCATGTACCGGGGGAATACAGAAGCTTATTATCTCCTGTATGCTTTTACGAGTACCATGAAGGGAGTTAAAAAGACCGTTATACGACTTCCTAAACGCTCTCTAAGAAAGCTCAGGACCTCTTGGTCGACCTCATCAATTAGAGAGCAGCCAGGCTACACGCAGAGCTATCTCGTACATTAGCTATCCTTAGAGGATAATAGACCACACACTGACCTCTTTGTTGGCCGGGTCATCAATGTCTTTTATCTTCAGTACTCGCTCGGCGTCTAACATTAGTCTAACATCTGACATTTCAGCTCAATGATGGTTTCAAAATAAGAAATTTCTTTTTCTTTTTTAAGATTACTTCGCATGTTCCATTACTGATACAGAAAGTGAGGTACGAAATTCGAAAACCAGACTCGTCTATTTTCAAATTATTGTTTTATTTTAGTTGACACTATTACATTATCACAAGATATAGGGGGTGGCCGAAATGAAACATATATATTTAAAAGGGTTAATAAATTTTGAATGACTAGGCTATGAAAAATTGTATATATAATGCGATGGTTGATGATGTGTATGTTA
Source organism: Halyomorpha halys (assembly GCF_000696795.3). Taxonomy (NCBI): domain Eukaryota; kingdom Metazoa; phylum Arthropoda; class Insecta; order Hemiptera; family Pentatomidae; genus Halyomorpha; species Halyomorpha halys. The sequence continues at coordinate 847,970 of NW_027104816.1, read as the reverse complement.
ACTATTGCTAGGTGAACTAACTCCATGCTTCCTTCTTCCTTCCACATTCTTATGCCTCTCTTTCCTCTGCTTCTGGGAACAACTCTAGGAGTTCTATTCACTCATGGTAGATTTTCCTGAAGAAAAAATGGACTGCTTCTGACAAAAGACAAGATGGCTCTCTCATCAGCCTGGTTTACTTCTCACCACAGAGAGCGCTGGAGAAGGTGAGTTTTGACTGTTGACCGCATGGGGCGCTAGAATTCCCTACATTATGACAGCCCCTCCAATTGAATCTTGCGGTTTCCGTAGGTCACCCGGAACAAAACGGTTCTTCTTTAACGGTTTTGAGAAAAATATTTTTACTTCATGTTTATTAGAACAACAGTAGTAATGCGATCTGTAATTATCGCATAGAGGAGGGTAACTAACAGTGAACTGCTTCCAGGGACTGGTCAGTCAATATCGCATGATATGAAGACAAGGAGGTTAAGGCTCGAAGAAATAACAATGAATGCCAGTATTGTAGACATGAGACCACGTGGTTGGCCAAAAACCATATAGACAGAATCACCTGCTCTTGCGAAAGAGCTGCATGCAACAAACTGGAAACCGGTAGCACAAGACAGACAAGTGTGGAGAAGGCTGGTTCGATCAGCGTCTGTAGAGCTATATACCACCAATGATATATCACCAACAAAAATTGATGATTGTACGGCTGTAAAAACTATATTTGTATGAAGTATGGCATCATCTTAATTTCCAGACACACTTCACTTTTGGTTGGCTGGTTGGGTTTGAGTGGACTTTATATAAATGAAAAATAACGCATGACTAGATGTAAATAAAACTCTATTATATGAATTAAAAGTGTAGGGGGTGGCCGAAAGAAACATTTATGATTAGATGAGTTAATAAATTTTTAATGACTAGGCTATGGAAAATTGTAGATGTAATGAGGTGTTTGGTGATGATGCAGATATTAGTCGTTGCATTAGGTGGACTTACTCCATTACTTCTCTGGCTTTTCCCTCCTTATCTCCTGAATTCCCTCATTTCCTGATCTCTCTCTCCCTCTCCTCTGCTCCGGGGGGCACCTCTGAGTCTCTCTACTCAATTATTTTCATTACCAAGGGTTGTGAAGAAGAGAAAAAAAAAAGAAAAGAACTGAGTTGGCAAAATATACAAACAAGATGGCTCTCTCTCGTTAGCCTGGTCACTTCTCTTGCCACCGAGAGCGCTGGAGGAGGTGAGATTTGGCTGTTGGCCACAGGGGGCGCTACTAATCCTATATATGGCAGCCTAAAGAGGAGCTGGATGAGGGTCCTCCTAGCCTAATAATACGAGTATAGTTGTAGGTAATTAGGCATAATCTAAGAATTGCTTATTAATTAAATTATATGAATCCCTAATGTTTTAATTTCTTATAGGGTAATTGTTGACTGATATAAATGACCTGGGCAGAATAGCCAGGATGAAGTTGTCCTTGAGGATGGCCGAATTGCCCGAAATATTGGATTTATAAAGAAATAAAAAATATTTGAGACTAAAATGGCTAAAATGTTTTTTATTTATTTAAACAATACGAGTATAGTTGAGTTGAAGAACGCACCGCTTGGTCATGTCTCCCTCCTGCAATGTTCTTTATACTGCATCTCATATTTTTTTTACGAGTGAAAATAAAATTGTAAATGAAAATGTAACTGACAACCTGGCAAGTTATTTGCTTGAAAAGAACAAAAAAAAAAAAAACTGAACATATTAGATTTTATTCATAAACAATAAATCATTAACTTTAAAATATAAGCAATTATGTTGTTCCCTACAAACTTTATTTAATTTTTAAGAATATATTCAATAGCCTATTAAAATCCCCTTTAGGAATTCATCTCGACCTATTAAAAAAATATGGCTATCGATTCTGCTCACATAAGAGCTATGTGGTTTTTATTGCCCTCCATCGATATGTTTTATGGTAATCTGTTGAAAGTGCAACGGGATTTTATGCGCAGTCAATTGCAATTGCTTAATATTAAGCTTAGTTTTCTGTCTAATAGTTCCACTTCGTTGTTTTTATAGTCATTTCGCAAAACGTTTCGTGCTGGTTCGTGTTGTAATTGCTAAAATCCTAACTGTTCTGAACATTATTTTTTTTTTAGTTTATTATTTGTTATTTCGTCTGACCGATAAAATAAATTATTATTTAATGAAAATAAACGTAGTTTCCAATAATGGTTATATTTTCCGGATCTTGAACAGCAATTATGAAAGTAATTTCAAAACATTTTAATGCTCAACTGATGACTTTTAATTTATTTTAGGAGTTTTAATTTATTTTATATCGCTATTTCTTAACATAAATATTTTTAAAGTTCATATTGGTTTCATTCGTTGCACTAATAAACACAATGCATTCTGTTAATTCGGGTTAAAAGTATTAAATTTTTTTTTAACCAGTTCTTATCACCTTACTTTGTTGAGGTGTGAAATTGGGCATGTGCTTTCCCATTAAATAGCCCGACATTAAACAATCAAACGCGTTGATAGAATTTTTGTTGCTGGAGCACTTAGCCAAGTAAATGGGTTTATTCAATCCAAACAAATGTTTTGCAGATTTATTTTTGTTAATAAAATTAAAGAAAAACTAAACTTTTACCTATCTGGACATACAGAATGTAGCTTAGGGGCTCCACTAAGCCATCAATTACCTCCCAAATCCAATCCTTACAGTCCAAAGTCCTTCTTAAAATCCTTAATGTTCCTTAGTTTGTCACAAATCAAGTCACCTATCAGGACCTAAATGTCCCATATGTTGCCGATTTGGCCAGAATCAAATACCAATCCTTCCATGATATACTATCCAATCACCCAAACCTACTTGTTTATAACCTGGGTTCTCCTTCATTACCTAATAATCCTCCTAGGCGTCTGAACAGAAGATGGCCTCGATATCTTCTCTAGAAATGTTATTGGAGTTCTATCAATGTGTAGATTTTCCACATGTTTGTATCATGTTACTATATCAACTATAGCAAATTTACTTGTTGTTTATACGTTTGTACAGTTATAAATAACAATAAATAAATTATAAAAAAAAATCTTTAACCATGACTCTGTTGCTAAAGCCAATTTCCTTAAAGAAATGTTCTTGTTCCGTAATCTGAATAGAGTTTGTCTTTAGTTGAATTAGCTTTTCTACTTACAAGAAACTCTTAGTTAGGAAAGTCAATATTTGAAACCTCCCACTCGCTCACTTCCCAGTTCCATAGTCAGCAATCGCACTCGAAGAACGGGTATTTGTTTAAGACTTTCTCTCGTTCTCCTGACCCTAGAGGAAGGAATACTGTGTCACTATGCAAATCTTCACTCTCCCACATTGGAAAAGACCTGAGGCACACGTCGCTTAGGGGAATGTTTAAGGTCCGGTTGGGTCATCACAGATCAAACTACAATTACTGAAATCTGGGGTAGACTCCAATTATCCATTGCACTAGAAAAGTTAACCTTCAAATCTGCCGGTAAATTTTACTGAATCATGATAAGCAGTTGAACTGAGATTCAGAGCAAAACAACGTTTAAGTAGGTAACCATACAAGGAGCCTTCCATAGTTCCGGTTCGATGTCCTTTCTAAGGAATCGAGCGTAAGTCTGACCAAATCACCAATAGTGTATATGTCTCCGGCGGGGCAGGAAATTTTTTTTTGTAATACTGTAGCATGAGTCAACTGTGTGAGTTTTGGAGCCCTCCTTGGGTTTACCCAGCCTCATAAATTGGTTACCCTTAATAGGGTAAAAATCTGGAAGTCGAGCGTGATTCTGACCAAATCACCTTACACGACCGTTGCTCTCGTAACAGTCCCCCCTTACAAAGTGCTGAACCCCTGACCCTTCATGGGTTGTAGCGGTAAAGATTTTTTTTTTTTTTTTTAAATTATTTATTTAATGTAATTTACAACTGTACAAAATAATACAATAGGTAAATATGTTCTATGTTTCACATACACTTGAAAATCTTGGGAAGGAACCACCCATTGGTGGTACTTCAAATATTAATTTAAATTAGAAAGTCCCGTGGCCATCTTCTTTTCAGACGCTTCGGAGGATTATCAGGGATTGTTAAGGATGAAAGATTAAGAATTAATGGGTTAGGATTAAGGAGTTTGGAATGAAAAGACGTATATCTGTTTTGGGTCAAATCTGCAACGAATGGGATGTTAAGGTCTTTGTGGATGAGTTTATTTGTGACGTAATAAGGAGCATCAAGGATTTTACGTAGGATTTTGGATTGTAACGATTGGATGCGGGAAGAATTTGATGGTTTGGTGGAGCCCCAGAGCTCAATTCTATATGCCCAAATTGGTCTGATTATTGTAGTGTATACTAATTGTTTGTAATGAATGGGAAGTTTAGAGCGTTTGTCAAGTAAGTGTTGTAGCAATTGGAATCTACGAGCAGTTTCTTGTCGTTTCAGTCTTGTGTGTGGATTCCAAGTAAGTCTCTTGTCAAGATGGAGTCCTAAGTATCGAATCTGTTCAACAGGCATTAGTGGTGTATTTAGAAAGGATAGTGTAGGACAGGAGGGCAGAGGTTTACGACGGAGAGTAAAGGTGATCTCGGTACAGATTTAAATTTTTGATCTGGGGAAGGTATATTGTATTTTTCCATTTCTTTCTTTTATTTAATTCCAAACTCAATAAAATGGATTTGATTGAGAAAGACAATTGGACAGACGACAAACACTCCAAAGAATCAGTTGCTTAATGGAAAAAGGATTTCATAATTTGTTCTAATAAATTATGATTCACTGATTAAAAATTGCTATTTTCTTTTTGTAACTATAATATGATAAATGTTACATGAGCTCCATAATTAATGGAAAGAAAAAACAGAAAGCATTGATAAAAACAGAAAAACGTAATAATTAAGAGGTTCAACCAATATTTGATTTGAAGTTTCGAGAACACTAGTGCAATCTACCGACAGTTATATCAGTTTCAGGTAACCTTAGAAACCTAGTCAACAGAACTGTAGACTAAAAACTCGTCGGCAAGTTACTGGAGTGTTACTAATCTTTTGGACAAATCTTAGTTTTACCGGAGATTTTCGGAACCAAAGCAGTCAAGTATCAAACAATAATGAATCGATGCGTAACAGTTGAGAAGAATCGGGATCAATGAGCCTGCTTACCTTAATGGCAATCGAAAACCGTGAGAAGGAAGTATAGCTTATTCTTTGTTGTCGGTCATGTGTATGATTTTCGATTACTATGATAATGTTATATGAGTATAGTGATAAGTTATTTATTAATTGACTTATGCATAATAGCCTGTGAAGTTTATAAATCGATGTGAGGTTGTGTTACTAAATTTATTTTATAAATTTATTTTAAATTTGTATTCAGACAAAAGAGCAATTTTGAATAGGAGTATCGTTGCCTTTACACTTTATTTTTATTTCCTAGCAAGTACCGTTACAGATATATTTATAGTAAAAATAAAATATATATCTATTTTGGAAGTATATTTTAAACGAATTTAATAAATAAACGTTATATTATAAGAAACGCTCATCATTAATCTAAAGGATAAATGGAATAAGGTCCGGGTGCGGTAAAAAAAAACTCAAATAGTAAATAATTATACTATTTTATTGAGCCAACGTTTCGCCCCACGTTGCAGGGCTTCGTCAGGGCTAAAATAGATACAAACACTATAGTTACAAAAAGGAAAAAAGAAAAAACATAAGTGTAAAATAACAGGGGTATAAAATGAAAAGTAAGATATAATTTCATTTACTATTTACAACCTTTAATTTTTCTTATTATATCTTACTTTTCATTTTATACCCCT
>NW_027104816.1:839814-842092 GCF_000696795.3 Halyomorpha halys | reverse complement strand
TTACTTTTCATTTTATACCCCTGTTATTTTACACTTATGTTTTTTCATTTTTCCTCTTTGTAACTATAGTGTTTGTATATTTTTTAGCCCTGACGAAGCCCTGCAACGTGGGGCGAAACGTTGGCTCAATAAAATAGTATAATTATTTACTATTTGAGTTTTTTTTACCTCACCCGGACCATATTCCATTATCTATAAATTTATACACACGGTCAATCAATAATCTTCCAGTATTAATCTAAAGGTTCGATGCCAATACCACTAATCGCTATCTACATACATATGTTTGGTAACGCCCCTCTAAACCCAAATCTACTACATCCGTTTTAACGCAATCCACCCTTCTACGTTTCGGTCTACCTCTCGAACGTTTATGCTTCAGTTCAGTGGTAATACGATTTTAGAGATCCGTTACTAAGCCCAACAACCTTATTCAGCGCAATGCTATGAGTTATATTTACCAGGTGCAGTTCCGATAATTCAGCAAAAAAAAATTTCAGGTAATTATTTATTTTCAAACCTTAAGGCGTTGCTTAAGGTTTTTAAAATAAATCCTCTTTCCTTAGTGATAGTAATATATGCCAAGAAACAATTTATAAATGTATTTGCTTATTCCTTTGACATTTATTAGCAACCTACGGCTTTAGTACAACTTTTTTTCTAATCCCATATGTTCGTGAGCTAAAATATTAAAACTGTTTCCTACACCTTTTCTTGTGTAGAGGCTTTTCCGGCTTTCGATTCAAGCGGTCGTCCTTGGTGAGGCTACAGAAGGCCGCCAGTTCTGCATACTGCTTCATATCCTTAGAGCAAGGTGTGGTCAGGCTCCAGGTGTAGGAAGGTGTAATATATCTAGTATTTTAAATTCCTTGTATTAAGGGAACTCAACATGGTCATTCATAAATTAAGTTAAAATCCAAAGAGTGGCGTTCACATTGATCGTTTTGGGTTAATACTGATTGATTACCTAGAAAATGTTTAAATATTAGTTATTCAACAAATAAGACTAGTTGGGTATCTGTAAAAATAATTCACTTTGCCAAATTATAAATCATCGTCACTAATTTTTATCTGTGATTACTCATAATTTGTTTTTTTTTTTAATTTCAAATTTGAAATAATTGAAAAATTAAACTATTACTTTATATATATATAATTGATATAAATAATTGATCGTATTATTTCAAATTATGTAAATGATGGTCAGGGGTGTGGTGAAAAAAAAATTGTTAACAACTATTTGTTTGCCGACGTTTCGCCCCACTTTTTAGAGCTTCATCAGGACTAAAAAGATACAAAAACAACTAAAAAGAAAATCACGCGAAATATTAGGTTAAAAATTAACAAGAGACGTAAAAACAGAGAAGTAGATTTGAGAAAACAAAATTTAACATACTAAAAGACGGAAAATAAAAAAGTGTATAAAAATAAACGGAAAATAAAAAAATAGTTTGTGTATTTTTTTATATTCCTATCATTATCTTGTTTTATATTAATACTATTTTATTTCTTCTTTGATTCTACCTTAATTTAGCTTTTTGTATCTTATGATCCTACTATGTCAAAAATTTTTAGTTTTTTTTTATCTTCTTAGCCCTGATGACGCTCTACATACGTCGGCAGATAAACAGTTAACTATTTTTGTTTATTTTGACCGCACCCCCTGACCATCTTCTTCATTATTACTTTTTTAAAATGTGGGGCATTATCGTTTTCAAAGTCCGATTCCGTAGATTTGCAAGTTTTGATAAATGACTATCAGTACTGATAATGCAACACTGTTATACCACATTACCAATTTCTTGTTAGGATAAGTAGAAGGAACCAATCTGGAGGAATATAATGAATGTTCTTGAAAGGTTGTGTGTAGCTCACATTATGACATATGATGAGGAAAGGATTCCATGTTTGGTTCTAGTCCTGCGACTCCTGTTACAGATGCGTGCTTCCGATTCTATCAACTTGCACCTACGTGACTTCTTTTAAGTCACGTCACTTTCGGAAAGGCAAAGCAGAACGTTCACATGTAAACAGTAAATTGTAGGTATAATTTTTATTTGTTTAACAACTGCCATGCTCCATTGTACCTGACTTGGACAAGTGAAGAGTAAAAAGCAATACAATAAAAAGTTTGAAAAGAAACAGGATTATTTTTGAAAGAGAGCATAATATTGTAGAATGGTTATAATGATATTATTTAGCCTTCTGTAATAGTTACATATTATTTAATTAAAAGATAATGTTTTTTTTTTATATTTTATGTATTTATTGTAATTTA
>NW_027104816.1:836408-839764 GCF_000696795.3 Halyomorpha halys | reverse complement strand
TATTTATTTATTTTATTTATTTATTTTTTTAAATATTTTTTTTATTTTAGTATGTATCAGATTCATTCATCACTATTACCTATTACCCACAACTGTGTGGCAGATTGTAATATCTATCAATAAATAAATCTATCAATCAAAACAAAAAATATATATTTTATCAAAAAATAAAATAAATATTTAACAGTTTTATTTCATAAACCACATCTGTTATTTAAATGTTTGTTTATTTGTTTTGTTTTTTTTTACTTTATTTATTTTATTCACAACTATAAAAGCATTTTTACAGCCAGCGAATGAGATGTAGAGAGAGAAAAAAAAATAAAAAAAAAACAATGTCATGAAGGCATGAAGGTTAAGGTCATCCAATGTTGCCTCCCCATTAAAACTGAAATTTAAAAATCAATTAAGAGGTCCCTATTCCAGCTCCTTCGTAAACGTCGTCTCGTATTTGGTAAGTCTCGTGTTGATAGTCCTTGAATTAGAGGGTTAGTGTGTATTGGAAGTGTGTCGTAAAACCGTTTATGTAATGATTTAATGGTTGTTTGTACGTAGGGTTATTTAAATGTATGAAAAAAAAAATGAAATCAGGCCAGTATTAGTTTGGTTGTGGTAAGAAATACTTAAAACATGGCTTTGGCTATTTCATAATTTATACTCTAACTTGCGAAATATATAGTAAGGGGAAATATTGCTATCGTGCAAAATTTCGAATTCGAGTTTTTGATGGAAATGCACTGAGTTGAAATAAAAAATTATCGCAGTATGGTTTGACTATGTAAACAGCTAAAAAATGAAAATTAGTAGGAAATTGGAATCACATACTTAGAACCAGTGAATCCCTGATGTAAATAGTGAATTATAAATTATATATATATATTTTATAAATGGCAGTTTTTTTGTTTGTTTGGTTTTAAGTAAAATTAAATTCCTAGTGAAAAAGTCTCATTATTTTTTTTTTTTTGCCCAAAGGTCTTCAAAACAGATTGTAAGAAAGCTAACTTAAGGGGCCTTTTGATGAGGAAACATATTTTTTCCATAGTATCGATATTATCAGCCAATATAATCATCACTATCGATATTGAGGGCTATCGAACTATCATGAATCCTACACTCAACTTAAGTCTTGATAATTTATACTATATTTTTAAGTGTTAATGTTGTCAATAGAAATTATATCGATTTGTGAAATCGACAAAATGATCTACATATCATGAATCGATTATTCGGGCATAGAAAGTTACTCAGAGAACAAGAGCTGTTATGAAGCCCGACTAATGAAGCAGTTTTTCTGCTCGAGAAGAAATCGTGAGAAGTGTTGTGGTTTCCTCTTTGTTGTTTGTGTTGGCAGCATTGATAATTAACTAACGAGGAGGGGTTATGTGGTTGATAATGGTTCAAGCAGTCACAATATTATTTCATTCATTAAAATTACCGCTCTGAATTGGATACTGCAATATGAGACGAGATTGTGCCATTTCTTTATTTACCTATATGTACCTACCAGGATGAATTTTTATTTATTCAATGTAATTTACAACTGTACAAAAAAAAAAAAAATACATTTAGTAAATTGGATAAATGTTTCAAACACTTGAAAATCTTGGGAAGGAACCATCCAATGGTGGTACTTCAAACATTATCATAAAGTAGAAGGTCCCTTGGCCATCTTTTTTTTTCAGACGCCTCAGAGGATTATCAGGGATTTTTAAGGATGAGAGATTAAGAACTAATGGGTTAGAATGGGTAAGGAGTTGGGAACGTAAAGTGTTTCGGGCCAAATCTGCAACGAAAGAGATGTTAAGGTCTGTTTGGCTGAGTTTGTTCGTGACGTAATAAGGACCATCAAGAATTTTACGAAGAATTTCGGATTGTAAGGATTGGATGCGGTAGAAATTTGATGGTTTGGTAGAGCCCCAGAGCTCAATTCCATATGTCCAAATTGGTCTGATTATTGTAGTGTATACTAATTTTTTGTAATGAATAGGATTTTTTTTTTTTTTTTTTCTGACCTCCTAGAAAAATTAAAACAATAAATTAATTATATACATAGAGATAAGTGTATATATACAGGTATCAGGTATATATATCAGATAACAGGTAATGAATAGGAAGTTTAGAGCGTTTGTCAAGTAAATGTTGTAGCAATCGGAATCTACGAGTAGTTTCAGTTTAAAGATAATGTTAAAATAAAAACATTCCTAAAAATGATGAAACTTCAATCCAGTTGTAGGCTGATAAAAATACCGCGAATAAGCCTAAACTCCTATTTTTATTTATTCAACTGCTTGAAAGTCTCTTTAAATAGTTTTAAAAACAACGAATTCTTCTTAATTTTTGAAATTTTGTCCATGATTTTGAACTAGCTAACTTATTAACAAAAAAAAAACCTATTATTATTATTAAAATGAGAGAAAACTCGTTTTCCAACGACACCAAAAGATTAGCTTAAACTTTGCATTAGTAAAAAAGGTTCAAGTGGATCTAGGAAAACGACAAACAAATTCATTCTCTATAGCAACTGAGACAAATTTTAATTTTTCCATATTATTTTTTAAATTTAAACAAAGGAGCGCGGTGGCGCAGTGGTAAGGCCCGATGCTACCAACTCTAAGGACCCGGGTCTGAATCCGGCTGGGCAAAAAATTGTTTTCCGTTGCACTGTAGCCGTGAGTTCTGGAGCCCTCCTGGGGTCCACCGAGCCTCTTAAATTATTTACCCTTAATTGAGTAAAAATCTGACGTTCAAACGTAATTCTGACCAAATCACCGCCTTGCGCAACCGTTGGTCTATTAACAGTACTTTCTTACAAAGTACTGCACCCTTAACCCTTCATGGGCTATAGCGGTACAGGTTTTAATGTAATTCTAAACTTTAACAAGTTATCAGAAAATTAAATTCACATTTTATATTTATTTTTTTATTAAATTTCACAACATATTTTTTGTTAAATAAAAGAAAACTAAAACTAACTTCGAACTCGTTTTGGAATGTAAGGATTGAATACAGGAGGTATTCGAAGATTTAGTGGAGCCACAAAGCATAACTACTATGTCCAGATTGGCCTCAGTATAGTCATGTAGATCAGTCCTCTGTAAAGAATTGTAAGTTAGACCTTTTCTCTTGTAAGTGCTGTAATGTCGAAATCGACGTGCAGTTTCATGTCTTTTCAGTCTTGTGTGAGGATTTCTGATCAGTCGTTTGTCCAGATGTAGTCCAAGGAAGGGGATCTGTTCTATAGGGGTAAGAGCAACATTATTAAAGGATACTGTAGGACAGTCTTTAGGTTTACGACGAAGAGTAAAGGTGATTTGATGGGATTTATTTTAACCCTCTAATTTTAAGCCATCTAAATA
>NW_027104816.1:833301-835508 GCF_000696795.3 Halyomorpha halys | reverse complement strand
TATATTGTCAATTGTTGACAGGTAACGTAATGAGAATTTTTCTGAACGGCTTGGGATTTTTCCCATTATCAAAATTTTCTATATATGTAAACAAGGGACGTGACGGCCGTGCGGGTTGTGGCGCAGGTCCCAGTGCGCTGGGTTCGAAACGTTGTGGGTTCGATTCCCACCTTCATTTGGCGGTCCCGAAGAATGAATCTTGGCATTCCCACTTTAGTTAGTACGCGACGGCAACTTATGTAGTCGCCAGAGGTTGGCCAGAAGGACCACTAGCCCCACTTGCCAGATTTGTTTCCTCCCCCACCAAATACCAGTACCAGTATATGTAAACAACAACAAAAACTTTCTTTATGTAAATAAAGTAAAAAAAAAAATCAGATTTCTCTTTCACTAGTATCTTATTATTATCCCGAAATCTGTTGAAAGCTATTCGAGAACTGAAGTTAAGGACTGGGTTATGAGGAGATTGCTATCTCTGAAAGAACCTCAATTCACTTACTAAAATATTATTACTACCCGTGACCCGATTTGGATTGCTGTACTTACTGTATTGCTCAGTTTCAAACCAGTCCTCAACTGCTTTCGGTTTCAGAAAGCCTCCTCGATAACAAGTTCCCTTACGGGCTCTTTTAGTTTCTTCTCCGCCACTTCTTTGGCGTAAATTTTACTTTCTATCAGCGAAATTATTTCTGTGAAAGGTGAAAGTCCACCTGATTAATGAATATTTCTATAATGATGGACTCAAATCTCAATTATTTTTATTTTTTTAAATCGTATCATTCCAAATTTGTATCATAGCATTGATATTTTATGATATGCGAGGTAATCAGAAAGCAAGCCCTGGCAAAAATGCCTATTAGGAGTGAAAGCAAAAATTTCAGCTATATGGAAAAGAGTTTTATCTTTTGAATGATGTAGGATTGCTTAATCATTCATTAGATTTGTTGTAATTACTTTTCATTATGTTCTTAAATTTATGAGTTCTAAACTACGTGGGTCATTCTCATCGTTAGGTGAAGTGAGTTTGAGTTTTGAGAAACATAAAAGTACTCCAAACTGAGAAAAAATAATATTCAGAGTACTATGCTGAGATGTATTGTGAAACATTCTTCTTTGCAAAGGGCGCAAACTGACATTTATACGACACTTGGACTGCCGACAGTGACATAATACATCTCACGAAGGTACATCAAATTCTTTGATAGCCTCCAACACTTTGTACAAGAGCCCAAGAGGAGAAAAAAGGCAGTTATCTCATTCCAATTTTTGATTACTTTAATGAAAATTATGTATAATTAATAGTCAAAATTGATGAGTCTGACAAGTATAGGTAGGGGGAATAAAACATGACGGGTATTTCAAAGCAATAAAAAAAACTAATTTTTCAATCGGAGCTCTATATCTTAAAAAGTATAGTACACAAGAAAACCTAAGATAACGTTATTTAAAGAAGAGTAAATTTGCTAAAATATGAGCCATAATAGAGTTATTTACGTTGAATAGTTTTCGAGATATGGTTTTTTAAAAAGCAACATTTCATAAAAATGTTGTATGGGACGTACTGAAAGATCAGTAGTTAGTGAATTTATTTTGAAAAATTTATTATCTCAAAAACCATTTGACGTACAGATGTCTATTAGCACTCAAATTAAAGCTAGTTTAATGTGCTATAAAGTATTTTATGATGTTTATCTTCATAGGAGTAATAGTTTACACGAAATTTGGTAAAATAAATTGATTTAATTGTTTGTAGTTGATTTATAGTAACAAATATTTTATAACTATTTTAATGTCCGACGTTTCGCCCCACTTTGCAGGGCTTCATCAGGCCGAAAAAGATACATAAAAACTGAGAATATTACAACAATAAGATACTATAACTACATAAACTTGAATAAACATTGATAAGAATAAAAAATAAGTAACAATGGCAAAAATAATTTTTTTTTAAAAAATACGTAAATATATAGTTAAAACAAGTACAGGAGACATAAAACAAAAACAAAACGGGAAAAGAAAAACTGTTCGCTTTGTACAGATAGGTGGTCCAGATTTGTACTTTACTCATTTATATCATTATTATGGAGTTGAGCTTTGGGGCTCCACTAAACCTTCGAATTCATCTCGTATTCAATCCTTACAATCCAAAATCCTTCGTAAAATCCTCAATGCTCCTTACTTTGTCACAAATAAAATCATACATAGAG
>NW_027104816.1:825658-830461 GCF_000696795.3 Halyomorpha halys | reverse complement strand
TATATAAATAGTTAATATATACAAAATAGCTTTCATCGTTTTATTGTCCGACAGGTTAAACAGACACTCATGTCTGTTATCGTCTTGAACAGCTCTGATGAAGCACTACAAAGTGGGGCGAAACGTCGGACAATAAATAGTTAAAAGCTATTTAGTTCTTTTTTGACCGCATCCCCGATCATCCTCTCCATGTTAGTTATTATATTTCACTTTTTTAAATTTTTATTGAGATTCTTATATCCAGAAGTAAAAAGTCTCTTTGCCTCTTGGTTTTTATAGAAATTCTCTCCTTTACTTAAAAATTTATATTTGAAACCAGTGTTATATGTAAAAATGTTTTGTCCTTAACTTAACTTAAAAAGCTAAAAAGAGTAACGCGTAAATTTTTTTATAGGAAAAGAAAACTAAAAAACTAAATTTCAATGCAGAAAATTTATTTTACTTAGCCGATAACTTTTAAATCGGAAAGAATTAAATCATGAAAGAAAAAAAAATAAGATGGACATTATCGGCGAAAAGACGAGACAAATATTTAGCCAGAGAATCAGTCAGTTTTCAAATCATGTTATGTGAAAATCTAGGTCATTATTATATATTATATATACATATCTATTGTACACCAAGTTTATTTATTATTTTTAAAATATTTTTTTACAATCAATTTAAAAATTGTATAATAATGAATAAATAGAAAGTAAAAGTGTAAATAAACTGGTCTCTTCCAAACTAAAAAACTTATTTTGGTATACATGGTTTAACAAGAAAATACCCCTTCTCAGCGGACTCCTCTCTAAACGGACAAAGACGTAGAATCTGTAGCTGTCCGTTGTAAATAGGTTTCTCTGTATCTTCTAAATTTTCTATATTTTTTCTGAACCTTTCCAGTCATCTATATCCAATCTTTTAATCCATATCTGGAACCACTTGTTCCTAGTACATCCAAACGACAGTGGATCCGATGCCTTTTGTGAAATAGAATCGGAGTCGTGGTAGTCTCCACTTAACTTTTGGTATCTATTCGATAGTGATTTAGAAATAGTTCATCGAAAAAAAATATATGAATGAAGTTATCCACGCTATATTCTCATACATATATTGATGGCCGTGACTCTCTTCGCTACTGCTGCTATTGACGTCGATACTTGACTAGACATACATCGATACCCGTGACACATCGATCCCTGAAGCCTATCGCTGGGCAGAACCTCGATGCAATCTCACTTTCTATAGTCATCATGGAAAGTGCAAGTTGCTGATAGAAAGTGAATCCATGGAGAATGCTCCTAACTTGTTGTTTTTTTATATATCTTTTCTGATAGTTGACTGAACCAATTACATCAACTTTTTCAAAGTCAATAAACCTGACAGGATAATAGAAATAACCTGGCTCTTTGTTGTTCCTTTGGTGAAATATGGAACTGACAGGACAAAAAACAAATAAAAGTGTATCATTGCTCATGTATTATTGTGAAAACTAACTTTTTCTATCAATAATATAATAATAAAAAATCTGGTGCAATGGGTGCATAACACAACTTTTACTTACCTCTCAGTGCAAGAGCTCAAGAGGAGAAAAAAAAGGCAGTTATTTCACCCCAATTTTTGATCACTTTAATGAAAATTAGGTATAATTACTAGTCGAAATTAATGAGTCTGCCAAGTATAGGTAGGAGGAATACAAAATGGTGGCTGTTTCAAAACTCGTATTTGCCAAAATATGAGCACTAAGAACAATTTATGTTCAATACATACGATTTTTAAAAAAAAATCAGTATTGAATTTATTTTGAAAAATCTATATCTCAAAAACCATTCGACGTACAAATGTCTATTAGCATTCAAATTAAACCTAGTTTAAAGCTCTTTGGATGATTTTTTAAACTGTATTTTATCATATTTTTCTTGTTATAATGTTTTTATTTTTTAATAAAAATCTGTGTTTTTTTTTTTAGTTATTGTTCCACGAATATCCTTTCTCTAATAATTAGTGAAACTTCGATTATATTAAATATTATTATGATTAATTTTTATTATCCCTCTTTATATATTATAATATTATTACTATTTATTTTTTTGTTGCAGGTAAGTGCTATATTTCTGGTTCTCTTGAAAATTTAGCGGTGAGTAATAACATTATCAATAGTGATCAGGACAGGCATGAGTGCGCAAGAATAAATAAAATAAATCTTGATTATTCAAGCCTATTCTCCATGCTGTGATGGAATAATGCAATTAAATGTTTTTTGTCAAAGCGCTAACGTAAGTTAGGCAACGCTCGAACCAATACTTCACAACAGTACTGACTAAGGCAGTTCGCTTTACGCAGTTGTAATATACAAGGGTGGCCAACTTTTCTGTACTTAAGATGTACATTTTATGTTAAAAGTGTGTCCCGATCGGCTTACATAGGCGTTGTCTAAGGAATGAGAGGGAGTGTGAAATGCATACTATGTTTATCCACTGTCAGTATAAGGTCCATTCTAGTAAGGTATGGGTAGATAAGAAAAATATATGTTTCAAAATATTTTTTATTTTTTAAATAATTTATTAAGATTTCGAGATATGGACTCATGAAGAAAATAAATTTCCTGACACAACTTTTGATAGCAGCATTCCGGACATGCGGTGCCTTAAAAAAAAAAATCGATTTTCCGACACTTGTTCAAGATAGATTTTTACTTATTTAAAATGTAAATTAATTTTTTTTATCAACTTCAATGTATAAGTTGTACCATTTATTCGTAAATATAAAAAAGGTGTACAAATGCACAAATAAGGCTGATAATTTTATTTCAATATTTCACTTTCGTTTTTGTTTTTTTTTCTGGGCCAGGAAAATTTATGATGAAAAAATAATAGGACTTACTTTTTGCTATCAATACATCGTACTGAAATATAGATATAATGGCTTATTTACATACTTACGTACCTACATAAAAACAACAATAGTTATTTAAAGGGCCAAAAAACTCACGCCCATATTTATTAATTTAAATATATTTTTTCAATTTCGTAAGACTGGTAATTATTTGTTAAATAATTCAAAATTGTATCCTTGTATAATCTCAACACTGTTTATTATATAAATTATATAGTCCAACGTTTCGGCCATCCTCAATAACAATCTAAATATTTAACAGCTTATATTATATATTCATTGTAACATTTATAACAACAACATTATCACTAATAATATAACATACCTTCAATATAAATTCTCACCTCACATAAACATTTTAAAATTGTTTTGCAGGCTATTCTGCCCAAGTCATTAATTATAAGTCAAACACCCTATAAAAAGTCAATTATTAGAGAGTCATATTTATTATTAATAAGCTTACCTAAGCTTATGTTTAGTTATATATTTTTTAAAAATCATAAATATCTTAAACTTCTAATTTTCAAATTATCCACAAAATCACTACCATATACACGAAACATTTATAACCTCCCACTCACTCAGGTCAGCCTTGTTTTAAATTTAATTTAAATTGCATTTTTGTCTCAAATTGGTATCTATTCTAATTCTCAAAATTCATATTAAAATTAATTGTAAATAGTAACAAAATTTTTTTTCCCATATTTTTCATAAATTTATTTAACTTATTATTAAAATCTCTGCATAGTGTTGGTTCAAATTCCTAGTATCTGTTTTAAAATTAACTGTATAATTAATGTTCTCTGATATATAAATTGACTCAAGTATTTTTATTTTGAACATATTGTTTTCTTTATGTAAAATTATTGTGTTATCAAAATCAAAATTATGTTGATTTTTAGCTCCATGCTGTCTTATTAGGATCCTTTTCTTTATTTCTTGTATCATTTCTGTGTTGATATATTCTATCCCCCATTCCAATTTTAAGAACAAAATTGAAATAAAAAGTCAATCGGGATTGATATTTAAAATTCCATGTTTAAATTGTCCAGCTATCTATATAGGTGAAACTAAGCAAATGTTGGGGGATAGAATGTATCAACACAGAAATGATACAAGAAATAATTAGACTATACAAGGATACAATTTTGAATTATTTAATGAATATTTATTAATTCAAAGTAGCTTCTGAGAAAGACTGATTTACTTATTTATAAATATACTATGATCTACTTGTTGGCCACCTATGTATTATGGGATTCCTATTTTTTTTTTTCAAATTAAATTAATATGCATTATGCTAGAACTCATTAAAACAACTTGGGAAAAGATAGAAATTAAAAGAAAAATTATTTTATTTATGTTTTATTACCTATTTTTTCTTGAAATCGGAGCCAATGAGTCTATTCTAAAATGTTCAAATTGTTCCTGGAGATGGCATCTAAGCCGAAACGTAGATCAAATTGTTTTTATTTGTATATATGAAGGAGGAACAAAAAATAGTTAACAACTATTTATTTGCCAACGTTTGCCTCACTTTGAAGGGCTTCATCAGGGCTAAAAAAAAAAAATACATAACAACTAAAAAATATATTGACAATGTAAGATAATATGATACAAAGAAGTAAACTAAGATGGGGTTAAATATAAGTGAAATATTATATAAAAATTAAATATAAATAATAATACGATAGAATAAATCAAAGGTGGGTGATTTGAAATTTATTTAATTATTGTTATTATATTTTTATTTTTCATATATTCTTTCTTGACCTTTATTTGTTCTCATTATATTTCCTTAGTTTTCCGATTTAATTTTTTTTTTTTACTTTGCTTATATCCACTTTACTATTTTCACGTGTTATTACATCTGTATGAAGTATGCCCTCAACTTAAATTGCCGGAACACACTTCATTTTTGGTTTG
>NW_027104816.1:823616-825608 GCF_000696795.3 Halyomorpha halys | reverse complement strand
CCCCCCCGTATTGTTTTTGTTTTTTGTACGTCTCCTGTATTTTTAAAAAATTTTTACTCTTGCCATTGTTACTTATTTTTTATTCTTATCATGGTTTATTCAAGTTCATGTAGTTATTGTATCTTATTGTTGTAATATTCTCAGTTTTTTTTTGTATCTTTTTAGCCCTGATGAAGCCCTGCAAAGTAATAAAAACGTCGGACATTAAAATAGTTATGAACTTTTTTTTTTTTTACCGCGACCCTGACCATCTTCTTATATTTAAATTTTACGGTCAACTATATATACATATATAATTATCGATATTATATTAAATGATTTTATTTTATAATTCTTTTATTGTTCTAAAATAAAATATCAGGCTTTTGGGAAACATTGTGACGTCAGAAAGTAAATTAATAGTCATATTTAGAATTTCCTATTGCCAATTTCAGGTGGTCGGAAGTTGAAGCTGTACAATTATCCCGAATTATGCTCTCTCGCGTTCGATTGATCGATTTTGATTGAACCAGATTGAGACTAATACGTTCTCCCCAATCACTCACTCCTGGAGGGCACCCGGAGGCTGGAGAAAGCCCAATCATTGAGCAGTAAATGAATATTTCCAGATCCGTTAGGTTCGTCCAAGAGCCCTCCTTGAGGTACTTTCTCCTCAGAAGGACGACACCGCCGTACATATGTTGCTACAACCACAATACTTTCTAACCAACTCTAATACTATAACACCAACTAGCAACCACGTTTCCATCAGTGCTATACCCAAAGAAGGGAAATCCAACTGTTACCTCTGGTAATCTTGTTTGGGTCAAAACTTCAATCTGGCAAAAATAAATATGGCTAATGTGGAAGTGAAAGTTTTCAAAAATTCGATTCCTTTATAGTCTCTTAAGGATTTAAATATAATAATAATAATTTATTTATTTGGAAATTGGGTAACCCCCGTACAAATGGAGTTAAAATACATAATTAAATATCATTTGTGAAAATCATTGTAGCAATTTTACAAAAATATTGAGTTAAAAAGCATTTATATAAACTAATAATAAACAATATGCCTATATTTTGGAGTATAGTTTGGGTAAACTGTATTATCTACATTTGTCCGTGTGAAAAACAGAAAAAAAAAGTCACCACCTATTCAATAATATAAAAGAAACAAAAATTATAAATTCTATTGTGAAGATTAGTAGTAGTAGTAGATTAGACTAGATAAGTTCTATGTATAAGGTTTTGTGTTACATATATAAAATGAATAAATTCAGTTGGTAGCAGAACTTCATTCTTATCAGCCCTGACGAAGTTGGGCGAAACGTTCGTTTTCTTTTACTATGATACCTTTATTGACCCCCATCCGGACTATCTTCCTATAATATTTATAAAGAAGTTTAAGATCCAATCGTAAGGGCATAGACAGAAATGCATACAACTGATTTTGGTAAATATTGTTTAGTTTTGGCATTTATCGGATTCGGTTCTCTTGATACGCGGGACATTTTGTTAAAAAATAAAAACAATCCTCCAATGCCGTTCCATCTCAAGCTGGACAAAGCTTCTATGGGTCCAAAGTATATTTTTGGGGACCGACACTAATTGCGTATTTACCGAAGAGTCGTAGTTGGACAAATATTCTCAAGTGAGTTTTAGGTAGCTTTGATGAGGTAGCTTATCACAGGTTATAGATCGATTCTCGTAATAACAAGAGGTCTTATCCTCGACGAATTCCCTATATATATCCAAGATCTCCCATATTCTAGTTAGGATTTAAATATTAAAAAAAAAAAATTACATCTATGAATTTTTTTTTACATTCCTTTTGGCTCAAGTAGCATATTTCTATTTATTATTTTAATATTCAATCTTTGTACTCGACCAAAAAAAAAAAAAAATCTCACCTCAATATTTTATCAGATAGTTTGATTATGTTCATCTTGTCTATTCTTTTGTTTGTATATATTTTAAGAGAGTTTTTGTTTTTTTTATTATTATTTTTTT
>NW_027104816.1:821314-821936 GCF_000696795.3 Halyomorpha halys | reverse complement strand
GATGGTTTGGTAGAGCCCCAGAGCTCAATTCCATATGTCCAAATTGGTCTGATTATCGTAGTGTATAATAATTTTTTGTAGTGAATGGGAAGTTTGGAGCGTTTGTCAATTAGGTGTTGGTGTATTCGGAATCTACGAGCAGTTTCTTGTCGTTTATTCTTGTATGTGGATTCCAATTAAGTATCTTGTCAAGATGAAGCGAATCTGTTCAACAGGCCACATTTAGTGGAATATTTAAAAAGGGTTCTGTAGTACAGGAGGGTAGAGCTTTACGACGGAGAGTAAAGGTGATCTGGTGGGATTTGGTAAGATTTATTTTAATTCTCCAGTTTTGACATCATTTTTCAATGGATACTGTGTGTGTCTATGGATAAATTTAGTCCAGGAAGATATAATTCTGTCAAATTACACGTTAATCTAGAAGTAATTTTAAACTAATTTGTTTTAATGTTATCTAATTTAAAACTGTTTGTAAAAGACGATAGTAAAAGGTGTACCATTCTCTAAGGGTCGTAGGTCTAATATGGCGGATATTTCAAAATGGCCGCCGTATATTTTTTAATTTATATCCAATAACTCCTAATTTCTTATAAGTACTTTAAATATATATCTTAGTGGTTTA
>NW_027104816.1:799878-821264 GCF_000696795.3 Halyomorpha halys | reverse complement strand
GTTAACTATTGATAGATGAACTATGTGGTGGTGAATGGTAATTAACTTACTCCATGGTTCTTTTTCCCTCCATATTCTCAAGCTTCTCTTCCCCTTGCTCCTGAGGACAACTCCAAGGGTTTTACTCACTCATGGTGGATTCCTGATGAGAGACAACGAAAATGATAATCTGCTTCTCAAAACAAGATGGCTCTCACTCTCACTTTTTTTCTCGCTTCGCTTGCTACTAAGCGTTGGAGGAGGCGAGATTTGGCTGCTGGCCACTTGGGGCGCTACTATATCTTGTAGGCTATTATGCCATGATGTTTGATTGATGTTTGGTGCCCCCTCCACTTCAACCTTTCGGTTGCCGTAGGTTAACCGGAACAACATCTCATGTTAATTTTAAATCTAATACTCTGTTATTTATTTTTTATATATACTCATTATTGTACATCTTATTTCTATCTCTTTTTGTTCATTTTTATCAAACTTTCCACTTATATTTACATAATTTTAAATCCCACCTTAGTTAACTTCTTTATATCTTACGTCTTACGTTGTCAAAATATTTTTAGTTGTTTTGTATCTTTTTTAACCCTGCAAATTGGGATGAAACGTTGGAAAAACAGTTTTTTGTTTTTTTTTAATTTATTTTAGTTTAGATCGGAATGTTGGTTGTTGATGGAAGATACTTAAAAGAGTACAAATACACAAAGTATTTCTTTCCAAAACAATTGTCAAAATATTTTTAGTTATTTTGTATCTTTTTTAACTCTGCAAAGTGGGATGAAACGTTGGAAAATTAATTGTTTTTTAATCATTTTTTGTTCCGTTTTTTTACGCACCCCTATCTTCATATTCAGAAAAATACGATGAATCAATATATATAATGTTAAAAAAATTGCCTTCACGTTAAACAAATTTCGTATAAAAAAATATTGTTTCACGTGAGAGGAAATGTTTTTCGTACCCTTGTATACAATACGTATTTCTCTGTAATGAAAGTTTGCGTTTATATTTTCACACATGTTGTATGTAAATATGTGTACATGTTGTAATGTACTGAGTTGTAAATGATAAGCTGTCATGACAGTTTTTTTTTTTTTTTTAATTTATTTTAGTTTACCTTTAGATCGGAATGTTGGTTGTTGATGGAAGATACTTGAAAGAGTACAAATACACAAAGTATTTCTTTCCAAAACACTAGATATAATGCACAAAGATGCTATCCTTTGTGAAAGAAATTATCTTAGTATCCTTGGATATTATCCCCCTTGCTATGCTTACCGCTGCTACTCCCTCTATTGGACTAAGCTCCCACTAATTCCTTACACTTTCTCTAGGCAGCTTTCTTCTGGGCAGGCCACTTTCTGTTAAATATATTTATCTCTTCGAAAGTGAGTTATCTCCTCTATCGAAGAAGAAGAAGAAGAAATGTTTGATTGATGTGTGCATCAATAGCTGTCCAGAGTTTTCTTATAGCGATAGGATTTCATTCCATAATTTTTCTTATGGACTCAAGATTTTTTAAAATAATCTTTTTGTTTGTGTAATTCTAGAAACAAAAGGTTCTTAAATAAAATAGAAAACGTGGCTGAATGACATTAGGGGTATTTATGATGCTGTGTTAAATGTAAAATGTTTTACCATATTAAATATTATAAGTATAGGATTGTGAACAGCCCTATTTAAAGTCATGTTAAATGCATAAGAGCTCCTAGCCCCTAACAAAACCAGTTCAATGGACATAATCGACAAAGATGCGAAAGAGTCATATACTGCACACTGGAAAGCAGTGGCCCAAGATAGGCAAGCGTGGGGAAGGCTGATTCGGGCGGCCAAAGATCTACAAGGTTTGAAGAGTTAACCGGAAAAAAAAAAATATTTTGACACATAAAAAGTCATTAGTTGGAGAAAATATATTTTACTGGCTAAATTTATAGCTAAGAATAAATGTTTTACAATGTCTTTTAATATTCCATTAGGTTTAATCCATTTCAATTACTTTCTTAATGTTCGTAAAATTAAATAATAGTTATTTTGCTATTTATATGCAAATGGAAGGTTTCCTTTCTCAGAGAATTGAATCAACGTGACGGGGAAAAGAAAAAATGGAACAACGCAATATTCCATGATTGAACTGACTGAAATTATGCAGTTCTTCATGGTGATAGTATAATTGAATATTCAAAGTGACGAATGTTCATAGTTTTTTTTTTAGATAGGAAAATATGATTCATTTCAATTTATAATATATATATACTTACCGTATTATCATTCCCATTTCCAGCACTCAAGAACGATATATGTTTTTACGAATAAGGTATCGAAAGGGAATGTCATCGAGAAGTGATAAATTAAAATTAGATTCCTTCATTCTTACTGGAATTAATAAGAATTATTTTTTAAAAAATGACAGGTTTCAAAACTTCGGCCGGAGTAATTCGACAAAACGAGACGTCAAAAATGGGGTTTTAAATATTTTGACGTGAAAGTGTGTTTTAAAGCGCGAAAAATGAACTGTTTTTGAGTGCACAAATTAGGCATTCATTTTGAGGTTCGGTTCTACTGATCCATGGTTGCCATGGAATCTTGTTATTTCGTTCTTTGCCATGCCTAACATGGGTAACAGTAATGTTCAAAGTATTACAGTACCGTTAAACGTATAATATTCCAGATATAGCATTCTTAGATGTTCCCAGTAAGTTTGAAACATTTTGAGCTAAAAATATTTTTAAAATATCCGTTTCTCAATATATAATGTTTTTTGAACGAATTGCTTAACCACGATTTCCAATTTTCATATCTCCAATTATTCAGACCCGGGGGATTCTAATGATAATTCGTAGCCTTCCCTAAAAGACCCGTTCATGTTCGACCTAGCTACCTAAGGTCTCAGTGAGTACAATTCAGGGTTGATATAAGTTTACGGATAGCTGTATCTTAACTGAAGTGATATTTTCCAGTGGGGCGGGAGATCATAATTACTTATTAAGTAAATTGTACTTAAGTATGTTTATTATAAAGTATGTTGCCATACCAGTAACTGATCATTTGTACCCCTCCCTAAAACACCCGTTCATGTTCGACGTAGCTATGAGGTCTCAGTGAGTACAATTCAGGGTTGATATAAGTTAACGGATAGCTGTATCTTAACTGAAGTGATATTTTCCAGTGGGGCGGGAGAACATAAGTACTTATTAAGTAAATTGTACTTAAGTATGTTTATTATAAAGTATGTTGCTATACCAATAATTGAATAAATTTTCTTGGTAATATTATATTGTTTATATGAATGATATTACATATATTTTGTCGCCGATTTGACGAGAACCAGATACCAATCCTTCCATAATAAACTTCCCAACCACCCAAACCAAATCGTTTCTAACCTGGCTTCTCCTTCGCTACCTAATAATCCTCCTAGGCGTCAGAAAAGAAGATGGACTAGAGATCTTCTCCTTTAGAAATGTTTTTGGAGTTCTATCAATGGGTAGATTCTCCACATGTTTGTATCATGTCATAATATCACTTACAGCAAATTTACTTGATGTTTATATATGTATACAGTTATAAATAACAATAAATAAATTATTTTAAAAAAAACAACTTATATTTTGAATAAATTTAAGAGAAAAAGATAGTTGATATTTGATGAAATAGAAAAACAAAAATTAATTTATTAAAACAAGAATTAATGTTAATATTATTGTCATAATATAGATATAGGATTAATATTTAATTTTTGTTTTAAAAATTAAGATTTTTTATCTGTCTACCAAATGAAGTAAATGATCGCTTCATTTATGACGTCATTTAGACCTAAACAAACAACACTGATTTACCGTGGATATTTAGCTGTATTTAAATTTTTAAGTACAAATTTGCCTGATGTTTTAATGTTAGCGAAAATTTTTACAACAAACACGGATTTCTGTTCTTTAAAGTTTAGAACTGATAAAACATAAATACATTCTAAATTACAGTTTACTTAAAATACTATGTTTATCGCCGACGTTCAGTTCGTAACTATTATCCTGATACCGTTCTTATTTAAGTTTGTGTATTAAATAATCCATTTATATAACCTTTAATGAACTTATAATTTGTATTTTGCATTATATATACATCGACGTGATCTTCATAATCTACCATTTAGGTTCGTTAATAATCGGTATTTTACCACCTAAAGTAAAACCCTTTTCGGTATTCATCACACTTTTAATGAGGTATTTCTGTGCTAGAGTAAATAAGATAGGTGATAAAGAATCTCCTTGTTTTAAACCCGACCGGACCTCGAACTCGTCAGAATAATGATTACCGATTCGTACCTTATTAGACGTTTCGGAGATGCACATCCATAGGAGATTTACTAACTTCTTTGGTATTCCATGTTCAATCAGAATATTATACAGCTTCTGGTGGTCAAAAGAACCGTAAGCTGATGAACTACCACGTTGTATTAAATTATACGTGTATATTAAAAAAATAAAAATCAGTGGGATCATCATTATCAAATAAGCGATATAAAACACTTTCCAAAGAACCGTATTCAAGGTAATAATCGAGAGTAAGAATAATCGTCCTTTCAATTGATTTATATTTGTGAGTGATGTATTTTTTTTCTTAGCAACCTTGGAAGCTATTTATCCCGTAACAATTTTCAGTGGCCATTGTATCCGTTTTCCGAAACCGTTAATCGCTTTTTATAACCGTCTTGAAATGAGTTCTCACTATTTCTTTGTGTATTCGTTGGTCCTTGACGGTGGAAACATCAGTGGATAACCGTTGTGGTACTAAGGATTTTTTTTTCTTTTCTTTTTTATTAGAAAAAAAAATGAATGCCCCCTCCATGCCCAAACTACTTAAAAACTCCACCCACCCTAATCCTTAGTGATAATCAAATATTTCACAGAGAGGATTGTGAAAGAAGATAACTCTTGAGAACCTCGCGGCTGGGGGCCCGCAAAAAGTGTGACTTGCCCGTATTATTGGAGTTTCCCAACTGACTCCAGCCATATTTCACATCGCTCGTGAGAATGTTGCTCAAGATATTCTGGAACAGCCGATGTATCGGGTTCCCATGAGGCGGTTTTGAACTGGGTCACTTCCGAAAAATATTCGGTCCTGTTTAAGAGTTTTTTTCTCATAGTGTTGTAGAATGGATTAATTGGACTTTTTAAAATTATTATTTATTACAAAATGGAAAAAAAAAATCTAGGTCAGAATAATTATTTTTTCTTTTTTACTCTTAGAAAAAAAGTGTTCAATCTCACTTGATTTGGAAATATTATGTTTTGTCAATAAGGACATTTATGATATATTATTACCTTATTATGAATTTCTTATATATTTTTAAAAATTCATCTTAACCTCTAAAATTAAGAACAGTTAAAAAAAAACTTTGAACTAAACAGTGAGTTGAAAACTTAAAGCCTGAATATTTCTGAACAGTCAGAAAAGAAAATGAAGTACAAAATAATAATAATAATGTATTTATTCAAGCGTCAAAATTAGTCTTATAGCCTTAGAGTAAAATACAAAATAAAAATGAAATTATAAAACATTATAAAATATTATGAAAATAATTAATTTGAATTGATAAAAATGAACAATAATAATTAATAGAATATATAAAATAAAATTAGAATAAATAAAATAAAACCTTATGTCATATAATAAAACATAAGGTGACTAACTTCTGATAAAAAATAAATAAAATGATAATAACTCAAATACAATTAAACTAAAAATAATAAATGAAAATGTACAATGTCTGCTAATATACATATTTACAAGTATAAACGAGAATCTGAAACATCAAATGCATAAAATGTATTAACCAAAGATATATTTTTTATTATTATCAAAAAGGTAATAATAAAAAAATAAATAAAAAATCCTCTAATCATAATCTTAAGGAATAATCCAATAAATGAAATTAAAAGAAAACGAAAGAAGTAGTGTTGATTATGTGAGTGTATATGTATTATAGACTTTTCGTAAAAATTAAAACACTTATGTTTTATTTATTTTATTATTTATGTTAAATATTATCTCTCTTTCCATCTATTCACATCTTATTTGAAAATTTTAATTGTTATTCTTCCGGAAATGGGTGAACAGAATGTGATCGAAGATACGGGATTTAAAGGTTGGAAGGGTATTTGAACTATATTTATATTTATTAAACTGTGTTAAAAAAATAATCCAATCCTAACTACAGAATTCATGTTAAGTACATTTATACAATTTAAGAAACGATTAGTTTTAGTTTTAGTAAAAATGTACAGTTGTATAATTACTAAAATCGGGGTTGGTCTACCAATCAAAAATGTTTATAAGGCTCTACATTTGTTGATGTTCTTAGTGATTTGCATCTAAAGTCGATATTCATTGGTCGACAAGCTACAATCGCCCCCTCTCTGGTAACACCAATGACTGTTATTAGATAAAAATACATATGACTATCATAGAAATGAATTTTATTTGATAAAATTAATAAAAACGAATTATATCAATGTAAGTCTATTGCGTTAGAAGAAATAACAATAATAAATTAGAAAATTACTTAAATAATATAAAAGACAAAATAGAAAAAAAAGGTAATATATAAAATTAATTGTAATAATTGTAAGGGTGTTTATATTAGAGAAATCTAAAAAAAAAAAAATTAAATCTAGAATTTAAAAAAATATATTGGTAATTGTAAGCATGTTAAAATATAAACACAACAGCACTGGCCCAAAATAGCATAAATATAAAACATAGTTTAGATTTTTAAAAATCCATAAATGTTAAAAACAATAAATCATAAAAAAAAAATAGGAAAATAATAGAATATTTAAATATACAAATATAAATACAGAGATGTACAAAATTAGCTATGGTTGAAACTAATAGCTATAATTGCCATGGATACGACGCTTATTCATGAATGAACCATTGATAAATAAATATCGTATCCCTGGCAACATTATTTATTAGTTTCATCTATAGCTAATTGATGCCCAACTGTGCATAGATATACAGATACAAATAATTTAAGTGCTCCTTACAAAAATATTATAAATAAATAGCAAACCATCTAGTTAATATCATGTCACGTAATAGTAATTTTGGAATGAAGAAAATCCACAGATTTAACCACAGAATGAATAGAAATTTCATCTTTTAACAATTAGAGGTAGTAAATGTAAGCATGGAGGTAGTTTACCAGTTATAAGCATTATCAGATTAACATTAGATAGTACGGTCTAAACTTTCAATCCATTACAAAAGACTGATATACATGACAATAATAAGGCCAATCTGGACATACGGAGTTGAGCTTTGGGGCTCCACCAAACCTTCGAATTCCTCTCGTATCCAATCCTTACAATCCAAAATCCTTCGTAAGATTCTCAATTCTCCTTACTTTGTCACAAATAAAATCATACATAAAGACCTTATTGTTCCATATGTAACCGATCTAGCCGGAACCAGATACTATTCCTTCCATTATAAACTCCCTAACCACCCAAAACCACTAGTTTCTAACCTTGCTTCCTCTTCCATTCCTGACAAACCTTCGAGTCGCCTGAAAAGAAGATGGCCACGAGACCAGTTAATGTAAAATGTCATTAGAGTGCTACCAATGGGTAGTTTCTCTACACGCCTGTAACACTCCTATTTAACTTAGATCAGATTTACTAAATGTATCATAATGTACAGTTGTAAATATCAATAAATAAATATTAAAAAAAAGATTTTAATTAACTATTTTTTTTAACCTTATATTTATTTGTAATATTTTATTCATTCTAGATGTACATTTTATTCACTGTATTTATTTTAATACTGGTCTATTAACTGTATTTATCTTGTTTTACTTTTTTATAACTTATGTAATTTTAATTTTGATTTTAATTAACTATTTTTTTTAACCTTATATTTATTTGTTAATAAATCCTTATAGGAGGCCTGTTAATATAAAAACGTCATAAGAGGGCTACCAATGGGTAGTTTCTCTACACGTCTTTATCATTCCATTATGAACTAAAAACAAATTTCCTAGATGTATGTATAT
The DNA here is from genome assembly GCF_000696795.3 of Halyomorpha halys. NCBI lineage: Eukaryota > Metazoa > Arthropoda > Insecta > Hemiptera > Pentatomidae > Halyomorpha > Halyomorpha halys. The sequence goes on along the minus strand of NW_027104816.1, from coordinate 813,214 downwards.
AAGTGTACAGTTATAAAATTCTCATTAATTTAAACAAGTATTTTAACTAGGTTGGCAAATAGCTAATATTGTATTTTAAATGTGGACTAATAAGTAGAATGGTTGTTACATCGTATATGAAATAATATTTAAAAAAAAAATAATAATCTGGTAACTATTTATTAGTATTTAATTTTTGAACTATTGTTTTAATCTTGCATTATTGAAATTTGGTCGTTGTGAATGGCAGTGAACCTGATGATAGGGCTCCGAAACGTATATACAAATAATTTGAATTTTTTTAAATAATACAAATAATAATTTTTTCACTTTAACCCATTTAAATATTTAGAATTCTTCCACACATTGAATCTTGATAATTAAATATTTTATGCAATTCAATTTATAAAAAATAATAATATCAATGTAAATTTATACTATGGGCCATTAAAGCTAATACTAAAGAGATAATTAAAATAGAAAGTCTTCATAAATAAAGAAAGCTACAGAAATTAAAAAAATAAAACAATTAAGCGTTACTATAAACTGTCAGTTTTATGTTTATTCAGATGATAATAAACTTTTAAATTTCCAGTAATGAATATTTGATATTTCGTAAGTCATTACATGTTTTTTAATATTCTCAATAGTCGGGATGGTAAAAATAAATGTCTAAATAAAATTTCCGGGAACAAGTTTTTTTTTTTATTATTGTCATAAAGAGGAAGAGAAATGTACACTGCATAACTGAGCCAGTTTCCGGTAAATATAATTCATATTAAAAATAATTAGACTGTATAATTGAGGAAGCACTAAAATAAAAAACAAGTTGAGCTGACAGCGAGATGTTAAAAGGATAGAGCATGACTTGGTGGGAAGGTTGCATTAGATGTAATTAAAACATTTTCCTCCGCATGAGTATTATTTTCATCGTCGTTTCTATATTACAGAAAATTTCTTGTACTTCTAATTTTAAATAAAAATAATTATCATTTTTACCAAACATAGATAATTTAAAAAGCACTGATTTTAGATTTAGTTGCGTAGCTTAACGTTAAGAATTTAGCTACGTAAGCAAATACATTTTAGAAAGTATTTTATTCTTCGAATATTTATACCATTTGTATTACTACAATAATAATACAAAGTTCCTTGCACAATTTTAATTAATTTAAATTACATAAATATGTCTAAAATATATAACGAAAAAGAAATATGCCCAGTCAACTAGAGTTGGCCAAAACTCAGCATTGTAGTAAACTATTTACAAAATGTCAAATAAATAAAATAAGTAAGCTTAAGTAATAAATAATAAAATAAAAACCGTTCAAAGGTACATAAATAGAAATAATATTTTATATTGCATAATGACAAAATTTAAAATTATAGTTTTCTTCTTTTATTTCTGTTGTGTTGTATTACCGTGCATTAAAATAAAATAAAAAAATATGAAGATGGTGGATACTGCGGTCCAAAGGAATAAAAATAGTTAACAATTATTTATTACCGATGTTTCGCCCCCCTTTGTAGGGCTTCATCGGGGCTAAAAAAAATACAAAGCAACTAGAAATATGTTGATATTGTAGGATAATAAGATAGATAACGTGAAAGAAATGTTCGAACACAATTTATCTGATTGTGAGTTTAGTGATAATTTGGACTTTCTCAACATTGCTCTTCATGCTGGAACATGTTTCGAACAGTACCATTCGCTGAAGAAAAATTAATTATTAATAAAATTAAAGATTCGAAAACTTTACTTCATCATATAAAGAGGTGAATTATAAGTTTATGTTTTCTGTAATTTATATAAACTTTTTTGTAAATTTAATTTTTATTTTTTTACCTCAAAATGCAAAAAAAAAATTCACTGAAAAATATATCATTTTTAACTACTTACATTGTTTATATATAGACCATATCATTTATATAGATTCTGTCCAAAAATATTCGGTATTCTGTTGGTTAATAGACCACTATTAAAATAAATACAGTGAATAAACGTTTGTACATAAGTAATAAAAAATAAAATTAGATAAATACATTTAATAGACCAGTATTAAAATAATTATAGTGAATAGAACATTTATCTGGAATAAATAAAATATTACAATTAAATATAAGGTTAAAACAATAGTTAATTAAAATCAGAATTAAAAATACATAAGTAATAGAAAATAAAATTAGATAAATACAGTTAATAGACCAGTATTAAATTACATACAGTAAATAGAACGTTTATCTAGAATGAATAAAATATTGCAAATACATATAAGGTTAAAAAAAATTGTTAATTAAAATCAGGATTAAAAATACATAAATAATAAAATTAGATAAATACAGTTAATAGATCAATATTAAAATAAATACAGTGAATAGAACATTTATCTAGAATGAATAAAATATTACAATTAAATATAAGGTTAAAAAACTAATTAATTAAAATCAAAATTAAAATTCCATAAGTAATAAAACATAAAATTACATTAAAACCGTTAATAGAACAGCATTGAAATAAATGCAGTGAATACAATGTTTATCTAGAATGAATAAAATATTACAATTAAATATAAGGTTAAAAAAAATAGTTAATTAAAATCAAAATTAAAAATACTCAATTAATAAAAAATAAAATTAGATAAATACAATTAATAGACCAGTATTGAAATAAATACAGTGAATAGATAATTTATTTAGAATGAATAAAATATTACTATAGAAAATCAGCTGAAAAAAAAAATTGTTAATTAAAATCTGAATTAAACATTTATAAATAATATCATATATGAATACAATTTATAGAGCATAATGGAAATAAATGCAGTGAATACAATGTTTATCTAGAATGAAAAAAATATTACAAATAAATATAAGGTTAAAAAAAAAATAGTTAATTAAAATCAAAATTAAAATTACATAAGTTATAAAAAATAAAACAAGATAAATACAGTTAATAGACCAGTATTAAAATAAATACAGTGAATAAAATGTATATCTAGAATGAATAAAATATTACAAATAAATATAAGGTTAAAAAAAAAAGTTAATTAAAATTACATAAGTAATAAAAAATAAAATAAAATAAATACAGCAAATATACCACCTAATTAAAATCTGAATTAAACATTTATAAATAATATCATATATGAATACAATTAATAGAGCATAATGGAAATAAACGCAGTGAATACAATGTTTATCTAGAATGAAAAAAATATTACAAATAAATATAAGGTTAAAAAAAAAGTTAATTAAAATCAAAATTAAAATTACATAAGTTATAAAAAATAAAATAAAATAAATACAGCAAATATACCACCTAAAATATTGGTATATTGTTTTGTTTTTTTTGTTTAGTGGCGCAAATCATCATTGGTCATTAACGCCATTTATACCTTAATTTTTTAGTTTAATTTTTCTTTCATTTGTTTAATTTATTTATTATTTTATTTATTTTTTATCTTTTCATACATCTATGCATCTATCCATCCATCTATCCTAATAAACATGTATATAAAACTATATAATATAAAAAACAAAAATCGTTTAACATTTTTATTCTACATTTATGAGCCGTCACGGTACTTTCTAAATACGGCCATTTTTAAACATTTTTCTCTACCAAACAGATTATTAAAATATATATATTTAGATTCTTTCTTTTTCCCAGATGTTTTTTTTTTCCCTGGGGGTTTTGTATCAAAATTGTATAAATTAATATTATATACAATATTAATTTTTATGAACATATATTACTATTAAAATTACCTGTATAAATTAAGAGGCTTTTTTCATGAATTTTGGGTAAAATCTATTTTTGTTTTACTTTATATAGCTCCATATTCTAAGTGCAGTTGCTGACAGTACCTACCTGCACTCGGAGACCAGACTACCTTGAATAGCCTTGCCAAGGTGACAGGCATCGACTTCTTTTATCGATGAGGAACTGCTAAGTAGGGGAACACCCAGTTACATAACTAACTGGAGTACCGTTGCTGGCGATGTTACTGGCCTGTAACCGTTGTCACCGTATAGTTAACATAACCGCTAGTGGCTACGCGGTTACAATACTAATCACTATTTCGGGACACGTCTGGGGGGTTGTAATGAGTTGCGAATGGGGACACGGATTCCTGAAGGAGCCACATGGGAATTATATGTTCCACACTGCATTCAGGCACGTCTCGCGTCATAAGTTATTTATTTATTATAACAGCAGGACAAAAGTACTAATATAACAACAGAGTACATATTAAATGTTACAAATGATGAATAATAAAATAATAAAAGTCAAAGAAAAAAAAATTAATAGAAATTTATCTTATATCAATTAGGAAATTGATAACAGCTTAACTCGACTTAACTGTTTCTTCATGATATGTAATATTAATATAATATACTATAATAATTTTTAATTTTATTGTTGGGTCATTAACTCAAGACTACTCATCAACATCATAATCGTTATTAACATTATCAAAGATTTTTTTATGTCTTCAGATAATCGCTTTATGTAATTGAATCTATAATTTTTTTTTATTATTTAACATTTCGTTTGCTGTTTTTTTTTTAATCTTAAAAGTTAAAAATCATATTTGTAATAAAAGCTATTTGTGATAGATTGTCCTTGATGCTGGCCGAATTGGCTGAAACGTCTGAGTTATAATGAAATTTATAACAAAAATTATTTTGAGACTAAAATTGGATAAAATTTATTTATTTAAACAGTAATAACCAGTGTAAGAATCTGTAAAGATTATATGTGAAGTAAAATATTCTGAAACTCCTCGTCGATTTCGACTATTACAGTACTTATTTGGCAAACGGTCCAAACTTCCAATTCATTACAAAAGACTGATATACATGACAATTATAAGGCCTATCTGGACATACGGCGTTGAGCTTTGGGGCTCCACTAAACCTTCGAATTCCTCTCGTATCCAATCCTTACAATCCAAAATCCTTCGTAAAATCTTATAAAGACCTTAATGTTCCATTTGTAATCGATCTAGCCCGAACCAGATATCAATCCTTCCATTATAAACTCCCTAACCACTCAAACCCGTTAGTTTATAATCTTGTGTCCTCTTTTATTTCGGACAATCCTCAGAGGCGTCTGAAAAGAAGATGGCCTCGAGACCTTATATTGTAAAAATGTTTATAGAGTCTTACCAATGGGTAGTTTCTCTACATGGTTGTACTATACTATTATGATTGGTATTTATACGTACGTAAATGTTTTTTTGAGTTTACCACACTTTTTTAGTTTACATTTTTTTTTTTATGGATGTATAAACTTACCACATAACAAAATGATACAGTCAATGTATAAAGCATACATTGCTTACCCATATGACATTGTTAGATAAGGACTTCCGATTTGTTTGTCATGCATTAATGCTTTATAAACTATTAAGATTAACTTATACCTAACAGTGTTTTTTTAAATAAGGGTACACTATCAGAGGATTCCCACAAAATTGGAAGACGCAAACGGATCCGAGGTTTTGTGTTTTCCCACAATTGTTTCTAAACCGTGAAGGCCATTGCAGTGAGAACAAGCGAATTATTCTTATTCAACAACAACAATATAACAGTCCTTTTGTTGACCTTCAGGGTCGAATAGTTTTGTTGAAGTATAAATATTATTTAGCTTGAGGACCTTTTTAAAATAATTATTTCTTCCTCTGGGGGCTTCGGGATGTAGGACTCAATTTACCGCTAGAATCTTCTACGGGAAATCATATCCTTCGTGCAGTGTGATTGACGAGTTGTTCATCACATCACGTTGGCAGTTATGTTGGAAACGTACTTCTGTACCTAGTTTGATGACCCAGTCTCACTAACCCAACATTTTCCATTAGTTCTCACCTTCCATAGTTTTTTTCTCTGATGTAGTGCATTTTAAAATTCAAATTAATATACTTTATAAATGGAGAAGATGGTCAGGGAGGGGGGTCAGCAAAAAGCACAAATAAACAAATATTTATACGTCCCGACGTTTCGACCTGAGTTTCAGACCTTCATCAGGGCTATAAAACAACAAGAGCAACCATCATTCAGATAAACATAAAATTAAATAGAAATAATAAACTAACAAATTTGGAAATATACATTACAGTGAATTGAAGATAAAAAAAAAAAAATAGTTCATTAATAACCATGGAATTTGTAGCAGATTGATAACAATGAAAGATGAAATATAATATTCTATAGGTTAGAAGATATGTATAGTATAAAATATGTCAGTAGTGTCTAAAAAACTGAAATACGATTTCAATCAACATATTGAACAATATGAAAGAAAAATGAAATGAAATATATATACTATGTAATATAAATGTAAAAATGAAATATGTAATACAATGGGCAAGTAACGTCTTCTCCACCTACCTATGGTAAATCTATGGTAAACTATCTACACCTCATTATAATATACTTTATAATTTGGAAAAAAATAAAATAAAAGTAGTATGAAACTAGCCTTATTCTTATTTCTTCAAATTCACAACTTTATTAAAGCTAAGAGTGCAGAAAGTAAGTGTAGAATGAAATTAAGGAACTACGAATTGGTAGCACTTATATTAGAATGTCTCAAGGTCATTTTCTTTCCTGGCGCCTCTTTGAATTAGAAGGAATAGAGGAGGAAGCAAGGTTAGAAAGTGGGTGTGGGTGGTTAGTTAGTTTATCATGCATTGATTTCGGCTACAGATGGAATATTAAGATCTTCATGGATAATTTTATTTGTGACAAAGTGAGAATTGAAGGTTTTATGAAGGATTTTGGATTGGATGGTTTTAGCTGAACTCCAACGCTCCACTCCGTTAGTCCCAATAGTCTTTATTTTTATATTCCTTGATTAATCATTTCTTTCATACGGCGGGAGGGGATTATCTATAGGTTACCATTCTGTTCTAACCATGGTGGGTCAAGTGTTCATTCCGTGGGACTACCACGAAATAAAAGTCCACCTCCACAAGTCGGATTCGAACCAGCGCCGCTGCAGTTACGAGGTTGTTAAGGTAACATGTCAACTCCTTCGTCTAAAAACGGGTCCAAATAGTCCAATTAGTCATATGAATCAGTCTTTTGTGATTGATTGAAAGTTTGTGTAGTAAGTGCTGTAACAGAATTTCATGTCTCTTCAGTTTTGTTTGTTAGTACAATAGCCCGGTGGAATAAAATCAGTAATTTCACCCCAATTGTTTACTTTAATGAAAACAACGTAGAATTACTATTAGCCGAAATTTATGAGTTTGCCAAGTATAGTTCCGGGGGAGGGAAGGAGGATGGCTATGTTGCAGGGGAAGACCAAAACGTAGTTGGGTAAATTGCGTCTGATTTAGTTGATTTGGGTTTGGAGAGGTAGTGTTGGAAAGATATATGCAGAGAACGATTGGCGTAGTCGGCATTGAACATTCGGGTTCCCTAACCCTTTATTATATTATTATTTATTCAATGGAATTAAATCATTCAGGGTGAAGAAGGATAAATAATTTATGAATCATTTTGATTACGATGATACCGCACAACAGTAGGAATAAATTTAGAACTAACGGTTTTGTTTCTCACCGTTCTAGATTCCGATTAAGTTTGCTTCTAGTTTGACATTTTGAGTTTGGACTTCAAAATAAATTACTTCATTCCTCTCATTAGTTCTGGTCAAAGCTTAACTGTGTCTGTATCTTAATGCAGGGCTACTGTTTCTCACAAAGGTCAACTATGTAGAGTCTGCTCTCTTAAGAAATATTTGAGATATAAAGCTTTCGTTTGCTCAAATTTACTAATATGTGGGATTAAAGTGTTTTTGGATAACCAATTTAACAATTAATCTATTTATAGGAAACCATTTGTTTTAACCTTTCCAATATTTACAGAAAAAAATTAGTACGTACAAATGTCCGGGGGGAGGCTGTGAGTGAGTATTGTATAATGTTAAGCTTGAAAAAATACTGGTAGGGGACGCGAACTCACAACCTACCAACCCAAAGACAGGCTCTTTGACACGCTGCTACCGTCGCCCCCCTAAGATTTGAATAGCCTACTTTAAATATAAATAATTATTATTAACATACACAATTTTGATCCATATTACTCTCAACTTTTATTCTCGAAAAACTCTATCCAACGTTTCGGCCCTCAGGTCATTTTCAAGGAGACAACCTTAAATATTGATGTCTTGTGTATGTTAATAATGAAATAAACCACTCTCAAACAATTCATTAATATAAATAATTAAGTATTCTGTTACAACTAAATTTGTTAAACTTTATTATATTTATTTACAGGAAATTCATTTCCACCTTTTTTAAATTCTTTATTTTTTTTTTTTACACCTGAACAACGTTTAAGGCTCTTTTGTCCATTATCCAGTTGTTGTTATTATTAATTTCTGGACATTTGTCATGGAAGATTAAAATCCATTTTTATATATTCCCTAAATAATATAAGTACTATTTTTTTTTTATTTACCACCTTTGTTTTATTCATTTTATTGCTGTTTTAAGACGATATTTGCTTTTTTCAATGAATTTTTCACTTTTTTCACAGTTCACTGAAATTGGAACAACTGAGCAGACATAAAATGAGGGAAGGGCATTGAAAAAGACAAATATTTTTTTGGGGAATACATAAAAATAACTTTTAACCTTTAATGACAAATATCCAAAAATTAATAATAAGAACTGGATAACGGACAAAAGAGCCCGAAACGTTCAGGGGTAAAAAAGGAATAAAGAAGTGAAAAAAGGTCAACATATAAATTCCTGAAAATAAATATGATGAAGTTTATCAGCTTGTGTTTATCCCCATTAGTGGTATAAGTGATTACGTCGAATATTCTCATCATACATTCTATTTTCTTTATAGTAGAAAAAAATAATATTCAATTGGATTTTTTTACCATGCAAAATTCGGAATGAAAGATTTCCTTATACTTTAAAATAAACGTTTATATTTCATTTAAGGATATTAACTTTTAATGAAAATATTACTCAAATCATCTAAAAATTTATTACAATCTTCTCAAGCTCAAAAAGCTATAAAGATTAACAGATAATACTTTTTTTAATTAGGGAAATCATATTTCAAGATAATTAAGTTCACATTTTTACCTTCCATAAACAAAGTTTTCGTTTTATTAATGCTTCTTTTATTTATAAGCATTCCTGAGAAATTAATGCTTTCTAAGTTTAGGAAAGCGTACAAGTGTAAATTTATAGAAGGTTTTTATTAATTTCTTTGGAACGTTCCGAAATAGGGTTCCTGGTATGAGATGAGATACCCTTATTCCCTCTGACTTCGACTATGGATGATTAGCGTATGGAAGGAAGGTTATCTGTTGAGCACTAGATTTGACTAAACATATCTATGAATCATTCCACATCTCTGGTTATATTTAATGTGTAAATGTATTATTTCTCCTTGGTATCTTTTCATTCTAATCCTTAATAATAATAACGTAATGGGTTCAGTACTTTGCAGGGACTTTGTCTGTTGGTCTGTTGGACTATAATCTGTTTATAGAACAACGGTTATTCAAGGAGGTGATATTTTCAAGATCACGCTCAACCGCCAGATTTACTCCCAATTTAGGGTACCCACTTTATGAGCCTGGAGGGCTCCAGAACCCAAAGGGTTAACTCACGTCTACACTGTAATAGAATATAATTATCTACCACTGCCGGATTGGAAGCCGGGTCCTTGGTGTTAATAGCACAGTTTCTTCGGATATCCTTCATTTCCTTTAGGTTCTTTCAAGAACCTCATGAATACAAGAACTCATCTAGCCGATTTGTGTTCTCTTGTTTTGGAATCCTTTTCCTATCTCAATTTGTAAAGTTAAGACTCTTGCTTTATTTAAACTATTTATTTCTCCACCTCAGTAATGACCAATCTTCGAGATATATGTAAAGTATGAATGTTTATTTGTTCGAATATATATTTTCTATTTATTTATTTTTTAGGTATAGAAAGATGGTCCGGGTTGCGGTCAAGGTAGTTTAGAACTATTTATTTTCCGACGTTTCGCCCCACTTTGTTGGGCTTCATCAGGGTTAAAAAGATACAAAATGATTAGAATAAAAATACAAAGATAAGATACAATGATAAGAATAAAAATAAGTAACAATGGCAAGAGTAAATTTTTTTTATATAAAAATGCGTAGAATATACAGTTAAAAATACAGAAGATGTACATAAAACCAAAACAATACAATAAAATTTTTTTTTTTCCTTTCTTCCCTGTATTGTTTTTGTTTTATGTACATCTCCTGTATTTTTTAACTGTATATTTTACGCATTTTTATATAAAAGATTTTTACTCTTGCCATTGTTACTTATTTTTATTCTTATCATTGTATCTTATCTTTGTATTTTTATTCTTATTATTGTATCATTTTGTATCTTTTTAACCCTGATGAAGCCCTACAAAGTGGGGCGAAACGTCGGAAAATAAATAGTTGTAAACTATTTTTGTTTCTCCTTTGACCGCAACCCTGACCATCTTCCTATACATCAATTGTTCGAGGCTATCCCCCCATAGTTAATTGTTCAAAAATAAATTATAATAATTATAACTTCTATAAAAATAGACCGGCTTTACTTTATTCTTTGAAGACTATCAGCAAACAAAAATTGCTTTTTCATTTCATCAGCATATAACCCCCGAACATCGAAGGGCTATAAAAATACTGTTATTCGAGATCATGTGTACTAACCAGAAAGGTTGGCGATTGTCGCAACGTTATGTCATAACTGCAGACTCTTAAGCAAGAGAACATCACCTCAGCCTAGAGCAACCATTTTATGAAAAACAATCATACTTTATGTTGTCATGTAGTCCTTTCTCTATATCTCCTCATGTTCCAGCATTAGCGAGTATTAGCTCAGGGTATTATACAAGGATAAGACGGTTCAGTTTATCTTCTGCAATATTGTAATTTAATATTTATGTTATAGAATATTAATTAAATGTTTTTAAATTACTATTTTTGCAACGCTGCTGCTTTGGAGAAATATAGGATAAATCACACTTACTATCCAGTAGTCAGCAATGAAAGAGGGTTGACATGACATGTTAAAAAGTAACATTTCATAAAAATGTTGTATGGGATGTACTGAAAGATCAGTAGTTAGTGAATTTATTTTGAAAAATGTATATCTCAAAAACCATTTGACGTACAAATGTCTATTAGCACTCAAATTAAAGCTAGTCTAATGAACTATAAAGTAGTTTATCTTCTTAGGAGTAATAGTTTACATAAAATTCGTTAAAATAAATTGATTTATAGTTGTTCGGACAAATTTTCATTTGCCAAATTTATATTCATGTGTGAATATCATAAAAACTTCTACCACTACGAAGATAAGTGTCATAGACTACTTTATATTAAGTTAAATTTCCTTTTTTTTTAATGTTGGCAGACATATGTGCGTCTTATGGATCTAGAGATATATATTTTTTAAAAAATCCAACATTTTATACAAACAACTAGAAATTAACATTATGTGAGTTTATTTTGTCAAATATCATAAAAACGATTACTCCTACAAAGATAAACATAATTAATTATTTTGTAGTAAATTTAACTAGCTTTAATTTGTGCGCTGGCAGACATCTGTACGTCCAATAGTTTCTGAAATGAAGTTTTTCATAAATCAAACTTATTGTCCGAATAAACCAATTTATTTTAGCAAATATAATGAAAACTACTATTCCTACGAAGGTGAAGGTCCTAAACTTTTTTATAGTCCATTAAACTAGCTTTAATTTGAGTGCTAATAGGCATTTGTACGTCACATAGTTCCTGAGATATAGATTTCTCAAAATAAATTAACTAACTATTAATCTTTCAGTAGATTTTTAAGAAATTTTGCTTTTTAAAAAGCTAAATCTCGAGAACTATTGGACGTAAATAGCTCTTTTTAAGGCTCATATTTTAGCAAATTTACCCTTCTTTAAATAATGTTCTCTTAGATTTTCTAATGTTGTTGGTAGTTTTTAAGATATAGAGCTCCGAATGAAAAATTAATGTTTTTTTAAGGTTTTGAAACAGCCGCCATTTTTTATTCCCCCTACCTATACTTGGCAGACTCATCAATTTTGAGTATTAATTATACATAGTTTTCATTAAAGTAATAAAAAATTGGGGTGAGATAACTGCCCTTTTTTTTCTTCCCGGCTCTTGTACTATAAGCTTCATGTTGGCTCGATCGGCCGAAACGTTGGACGTATAATATGTTGTAATAAAGAAGGTTGAGACCATTTGAATATATTTTATTATTATTTATAAACAAAGAACTTTTTTCATAATCAATCTTATTAATAACTTTTAGTGAACATATAAGTATGATAATTATAGTCTAGGACATATTTGGATTGGATATTAGGAGGGCGGGTTTACTAAGCTAGTAACGGTGAGTAGAGGGCGTCACCACCTCCCGGCAACTTTCACTTCAACTGACTTTTATTTTCCGACATTTTTATATTATTTCTTTTCCCATTCCGCTAACCTTGTCCAGTTTTCCTTCATCTCGTTAAACGGCCAAGACAAATGTTTCGACCTTCGGAACGGGTTTTCGATGCCCTGCCTAATAATTATTTTTTTTATCGATAAGACCAAAGAAACTGTTATATATTTAATTACATCATAAAATGAGTAAAGGGACTGTTTGGTGAAAGATGGTTTGTAATTAATCATCCTGAATTCTTAACGAGAAAAAATAGTAAAGCTGAATTTTTTTAGAGAAAAAATGTTCCCACCATTAGAGTTGATTATACTCTGCTGTCGAAAGAAAAGAGCAGTATCATCCTTAATTATACATTGACTTTTTTTCTTTTACGTTTTTTAATCTAATTTATTATAATAGTATCGTAAAGAATCAATAATTATTAAAACTGTACCATGGCGTGTTAATAAAGTCATGAGATCATTATCTTCCATTTTCACTGAACGTTTTGGAAATACAAACTTACAAGATGGAGATTAAATCTTTCCTCTTGCCTATTTCTTCAAAGTAAAATTTTCCTCAATAAAAGACCTCAATGCTCCATCTGTTGCCGATTGCGCCCAAACGAAATATTTTTTTTTAAAAAAAGCTACTTAACTCCCAAACCCACTTGTTTATAACCTTACTTTCTCTTAATTCTTGATAATTCTCCAAGTTGCCTAAAAAAAGATGGCCTCGAGACCTCCAGATGTAGAAATATTATTAGAGTTAAATATAAGTAGATGGTCAGGGGTTGCGGTCAAAAAAAGAAGAACAAATAGTTTAAAACTATTTTAATGTCCGACGTTTCGCCCCACTTTGCAGGGGTTCATCAAATAGTTTTAAACTATTTGTTCTTATTTTTTTT
>NW_027104816.1:796856-799668 GCF_000696795.3 Halyomorpha halys | reverse complement strand
TTGGAGTTGTTCGAATTTCTCCTCAAGTCCGTAAAAAAATTTCTAAAATTTCTAAAATTTGTAAAAATTTCTCCTCAAGTCCGTATCAAGTATCAAGAACCATAATTCATATCACATATTGTGTTTTATAGATTAATTACAATTGTAATCAATTAATTAATTCATCATAATCGTTTAACAAAATCCCATTGACAGTTGCCAGCAGTTTTAAAGGTGCAATGGCTTATAATGTAGGAAATCCAAGTTGATTTTGAAGACTGAAGCCCAGACATTGGCAAAATATCCTGTAATGGACTCTGTATTATTATTATTCATTTATTTCCTTTATTTTATTCATTTTCGCAAATTAATGTTTAAATGTGTAAGTCAGTTATTTATTTTATTAATTCTATGAATATTCTTTTTTGTTTTTTTTAATAAATTTTTGCTTCTTATTATTTCTTAGATAGGTTTTTTAAATTACAATTATTACATTGTATATCGTAATATATATTTAATCAAAACTGATATGAGCTATTTTAAAATAAATGCTTACAAAATATTTTAGGGTGCCACAGACATCCTGCCCCCTCCATTTAAAATATATGGGGAGGGGGCAGAAAGTACCTTGCCCCTAAGTAATGGTGCCTAAACCATTAGAATTTATTTTAAAACTTTATCAACTTAAAAATAAAACGTTGATAAATCGAGTTAATATACGTTCCCAGGGTGCATTAGTTATAATAACTGGTTTCCTCTAGCGAGGCCTCCACAAGGTTATCAAGCCACCATTTGCATCGACCTTGCCTCCATTATTTAATTTATAACTTATCGTAGAGGCCGCTGTTGCCAGGCATTGTCATCTTCATTATCCAAGCCTCTGAAGTATATGTTTAAATTAATTTATTCACTTGAGCATGCATGTCCTTTTCCTTGTCCAGCCAGTAAGGACGTCCCTCCAGTAAAGCAGGACATGAGGAAAGAAGAAGCCGTAGGAGCTGATACTGTTAGGGTTCGCCGACCTGACCTTTGACCTAAATCCTTTCAGTTTCTTAGCCCGCGACCCGCGAAGCAAAGGATCGTCTTCCGCCCGATTTCTCAACAAACAATGACCTCCCCCCCGGATCGTACAGGGATTTGACCCAAATCCTTAATTTTATCTTGAATAATAAAGATTGCGATTATCATTAACTAAAATATTTAATTTAATTATACTAAACCTTTTCAAATAATATATTCAGTATTATTTAGTTAAACATATAAAATTGTAGGACTGTTAAGTGATAAAAGAGTCAAATATATTATTTAGAATACTTCCAAGTATTGTATATTAGTATATTTATGTACATAAAAATAATAATATTAACCCTTACGACCGATGAATGACCATGTAAGGAAGCAGTGTTTTTAGAAAAACGGTTTTACAGGTTTTTTTTTTTTTTTTCAAGATCCCGCTCAACCACCAGATTTTTCCCTAATTGTATATTTGAACATACATTTTAATATTTCACTCTAGTCAGTATTAATATCAATTGTCAATCAATACGTCAATATTTAGACACAAATTTTAATATTGAGACTGGAATGAAGATTAAATTGTTCCGAAACGTTACTAATCTGGGAATATATTTTTAGAATAAAAGTGTAATTATTAGTCATTATTATCATATAATTTTATAGTACTAGGGGTTACCTTTGTCCGACTAGCGGCAGACCAGCCATAATATTGAAAATTATACAATAATAATAATAATAGTAAAGGCCTAACGAACCCGAAGGTTCGATGCTGATACCACTAAACGCTCTTTGCATACATTCTTCCAGTAATGACCCTCCAAACCCAATTCTACAAAATTAGTTTTAAAGCAATCCTCCCATCTACATTTCGGTCTACCCCTTTGACGTTTATTAACATTTTAGGGATCCCTTCCTTATTAAGCACTACAACTTTACACCACGCCCATCTTTTACGCCGCAATGCTATAACTTGAATAATTCTTACCCGGTGTAGGTCCCTTAATTTAGTGTTGTGTAATCTTCTAAATTCTCCCGTTAATTCATCCTTTTTCGGTCCGAATATTTTGCTTAACACTTTATTTTCGAAAACCTTAAGGCGCTGCACATCCCTCAGTGTAAGACGCCACGTCTCGCATCCATTAAGAACAGCGAGAAGGATAGTAGTTTTGTAAATTCTAATTTTTAAGTTTTCGATAGAAGGCGCGAGCTAAGCAGTTTCGAAATTGAGAAATAACAAGCATTTCCCGAATTACCGCTTTTTACATGTATGTCCCAGTATGATTCTCATATTTTGTTGTATTATTTTAGATTTTTTAAACTGTATGTTATCATATTTTTCTTGTTAAACTAATTTTGTTTTTTAATAAAAATCTGTGATTTTTTTGTAAGTTTACTGTTCCACGAATATCCTTTCTCTAATAATTAGTGAAACTTCGATTATATTAAGTATTATTATGATTAATTTTTGTTATCCCTCTTTATATATTATAATATTATTACTATTTATTTTTTTGTTGCAGGTAAGTGCTATATTTCTGGTTCTCTTGAAAATTTAGCGGTGAGTAATAACATTATCAATAGTGATCAGGACAGGCATGAGTGCGCAAGAATAAATAAAATAAATCTTGATTATTCAAGCCTATTCTCCATGCTGTGATGGAATAATGCAATTAAATGTTTTTTGTCAAAGCGCTAACGTAAGTTAGGCAACGCTCGAACCAATACTTCACAACAGTACTGACTAAGGCAGTTCGCTTTACGCAGTTGTAATATACAAGGGTGGCCAACTTTTCTGTACTTAAGATGTACATTTTAT
>NW_027104816.1:790666-796806 GCF_000696795.3 Halyomorpha halys | reverse complement strand
ATTTATATATTTATTTTTTTAATTTTGAAAAGGAGATTACTGTCGGCGTTATATTATTTTCATTGGTTTTTTTTTTTTTTTCGTTACACAGAATGTTCCCCTAAATAACACAGATTAAGGATAATTCCAAAAATAAAACAAAGCGGACCACACCTCACTGGAGCAGAGGCTGGAAGCAGAGTCCTTGAGATATTTCCTTGCAGCCCTGCTCAATCCGTTATCCTTTATTTGCCAGCGACCTCTGCGGCCAATGTGCTCGCAGGATTGAATATTGCGGTCGAAGAATATAGGTCTTTTATTTTGTCTGACATTTTATCTGTCGCCAGGGTAAATGAAATATTCATCTTATGGAATCGAAGTTATATACTATAATCTGATGGAATTTGTATTTATATTGCTTATTAAAAACGTTACTGTTATTCCAGGTTTGTCGTACAAACAGTTTTTACAAATCTGAATAACCTGAAAAAAATATTAGCTTATAATGTGAATTACTATGTAAAGCTGTAGTGCCTTAAATACATCTTTAGGTTAAAAGATCTGAAAAATCGTGAAAATGTTCCAGGAATCGACGAATTATAATAACTTTCGAGGGATTGAATTCTCAGTAAGTTTAGAAAAATTTACGTTTTTATTATTATTAACTAGTCGACTCACGGAATAAGCCAAAGAAATCAGACAGAAATTTTTATATAAAATTGTTTACGATTTTTCAATTTTTTTTTATTCCGAAAAACAGATAATATAATATAAAATATAAGGATAGTTCATCAGCTTTATGTATATTTAAAAAAAACCTAACAATTCACTTTAATACAAGATTTTGATTTTATAGGAAATATCAAAGAAGATATTAAATCTAGTACGGATGTATATGACTGAAAGGTTTAATAATTACCGATTCGTAAATTATTATTTTTTTTTTTTTAAATTTATGCATAAATACATGCATAAGTGCATAAATACATCAAGTAAATTTGAGGAAATCATAATGGCATGGTACAAGCATGTAGAGAAACTACCCATTAGTAGCACTCTAAAAACATTTTTACAATATAAGGTCTCAAGACCATCTTCTTTTCAGACGCCTGAGAGGAGTGTCCGGAATAAAAGAGAAAGCAAGATTAGAAACAAATGAGTTTGAGTGGTTAGGGAGTTTGTAATGGAAGGATTGATATCTCGTTCGGGCTAGATCGGTTACAAATGGAACATTCATAAACACAAGAACAACAAGGTCTTTGTGGATGATTTTATTAGTGACAAATTAGGGAGCATTTAGGATTTTACGAAGGATTTTGGATTGTAAGGATTAGATATTTTGGATATTTTGCAAGAATTTTATATTAATATTATTCATATGGTCTTCATTCATAACTATATTGTTATATTCTAAACTTAATGTTCGTTTACTGGAAGAGTCTTATGGAATAAAACTGGATTTTGTAAATGACACAATTCTTCCTTATTAAAACACAATAATTTATTCCATATCATCAACAACGTTTCGGGAGATTTCCCCATCTTCAGGCTGTTGTTACACAGTCATGCTGCAGCACGAATCATTCACTAAATCCAGTTTTATTCCATAAGACTCTTCCAGTAAAGGAACATTAACTTTAGAATACAACAATATGGTTATGAATGAAGACCATATGAATAATATTAATATAAATTCTTGCAAAATCTACGATTTGTGCTGCAGCATGACTGTGTAACAACAGCCTGAAGATGGGGGAAATCTCCCGAAACGTTGCTGATGATATGAAATAAATTATTGTGTTTTAATAAGGAAGAATTGTGTCATTCACTAAATCCAGTTTTATTCCATAAGACTCTTCCAGTAAACGAACATTGAGTTTTGGATATCATTATTCAGAGAAGTTTAAAGCTCTTCCTATGCAATTCTGTATTACCTATCTTATTTCTTTCTTTGAACTACAGTAGGTTATTAGAAATGCATATTGAAATGGGTTTAAATTTAAGTGATTAGATATCCCTAAGTGGATTTGATGATGATTTGTTATTAGTGGGTAAGGTCAAGGGGAATATAAAACTAAATACAACCTCCTTGATAAGAGTTAATTAGGAACAAGGTTTTAAAATAAATTTAGATAAAACAAAATATATGGCTAGCAGTAGAAACGGGAGCAATTTTAGTGATGTAGGAGAAAATGGAGTTTTAGACTCTACGGTAATTAGTAACGGGAAGTTGATGAGGAAATAAAAGCTAAGTGAAAGGTGTAAAATGCTTGTGAAAGTTAAAATTTACAAAAATAATGGGGTGTGTAAAAAAAAAAATTACCGTTTTAACAAATTCAAGATTTCAAAGGACTAAATATTTTAATCCTATATAATATTTATCAATACTTGATAATACCTTTAGAGCATTTTCTAAGCTTGTTTAATCCAATTCGACTTTCAAAGCAGAAACATAACAGTGTCCTACGAAATTTTCGTAATTTTCAGACATTACTTACTGGAAAATAATTCCCAGACGCTGAAGCAACAGTGAAATTATTAAATATGAAGGGGAAGGTGTCCTTGGCCAGAGCACTTGGCGGCGTTGTTTTGAAGAATTTAGCAGTGGAGATACGGCCGTTGGAAAGGAAGAAGGGCTCTGGGCGGTGTTGATGAGGTTCTGCAGGAAGCTGTTTCAACAAGTAGTCGCGAACTTGGCAACTTGACAGGGAGTGTGGTGTGTCGAAAGATACTGTTAGTCGCCATCTACTCTTCATGGGGAAGGTGAAAAAGCTCAGTAGACTAATCCCTCACGAACTTATTCCTCAGCATCACAACAATCACTTTTCGTCGACCAATGAAAAGTTTAAAGAACTTCATAGGTTTGAACTCCTGCCTTACTCACCATATAGTTCAGTCTTCGCACCGTCGGATTACTACTTGTTTCGATCCATGACCCATTTCCTTCAATGGAAAAAAAATTGATAATTGTGCGGAAGTTGAAATTGCAGTCCAAGAATTCTTTGACAGCCATCCCAAAGAATGGTAACAGTGTGGGATCGATCATGGTTAATAACAGTAGATAACAATGGAATGTACTTAGAGTATTAATTGTATTTTATACCAAAGAAAGAATAACAAAAACATATGGTTGAAAACTGATCATTTTTTTTTTTTTTATAAATTATTATTATAATTTAATATTATATTTCTGTTCTTAAAGGGGCCTCTACATGTTCGCCGAGCCATGGCGAGCTCAGACATACGCGAGCATGTGGATGGGTGGCTTGGCTTGGTTGGCCTAGGCTCGTTGCCGAGCCGTCGAGAGTAGGTTTTTTGGACACAGATCAAAGGGGTTCATGAGGGCGCTCGTGTAGCATCTCCACCATTGTTCTTTGTCTTGTTGCAACTGAGAGCTGTCACTTTTCATATGTTGTTTAAATACACAATATGCACTAAAATAACATATTTCTTAACTAAATACATCGTTTAATAATATTTATACATTTATAAACAATTGAAATTCTTACAATAAATAAAAAATGACTTGCACCACTTTCAGTCCCACAGGCTGAAATAGTTAATACAATACGTTAACTTCAATAACACAATACCCAATAGGTTAATTCTTTATACAGGAAGAAGAATAAACGTATAAGTATATCTTTACAATCTAAACTTCCATTGTATACATTTTTTACAAGATTATATATACAACAGCACAATTATGAAAGTTAAAATAAAAGATGAATTTCATTAATTTTTATTTAATTTTAAGCTTATCTAGTCCGATTTTTGTGAATTGTTGTCATCCACCATCTTCTTTGTCGTATTTTACGTTTTCTTTCATTTTCTTTTGTAATAAAAATAATATAATCCCAGGGCAATTGCTGAAATCACTTCAACGTCCGCCATGCTTGCCTCTCTGAATAACATTGACATGTGGATAGTCCGCACTTTGTTTGCCGAGCATTTGTACGAGCCTCCGATCCATGGCGAGCGGCCAACATGTGGATCCACCTTAACGGATGCGAAAAGTGGTCGCTTACATTAAGGGAAGCGCCTTAAAGTATTAAAAAGCTGACAGGAAATCTCTGAGCTAACAGGAGAATTCAGATCTGTAAACAAAGCCATATTTCAGGAATTCAAGTTAGTAAATATAATTAAGGTAATAAATAGATTAGGGTTTAGACGGGGATCACTGAATAGTTGTATTTAGAGAACGATTGGTGGTATCGGCTTCGAACCTTCAGGTTCACTGAGCCTTTATTATTATTACTGTAGCGTAAATCTGTTGTCTTTTGTCAGTATGTAAACCGTAGTTTTTCAAACGATACCTAATTATACTCTGAACGCATGCCACAAGAATACTTAAAGTTCAATGGATTAAGTACATCTATTGGCACCTGTAATTAGAGAACGATTTTTTTCTATTTTCAAGAAAACACAAACTTTTTGGTACTCTATTTTATTATGTTAGATCATAGTTCACATGAATGAAAGCATCGTATTCAAGAGATATCTTAAAGAGATCTGGAAAGTCTTTTCTCCTGTAGTACCAATTGGACAACCGCTCTTTGAGCCTCCTGTAGACCTTGAGCTGTAAGCCCCTGAGGACATCGGACAATACAAGAACTGGAGGACGTGCCCCTCATTCCCGATAATGGGCCCGGGGACAACAATGAGCGGTTGCCCCAGATACTGAAGCACCCACTCTCTGGTCACGTAGGGTGCCTGTCATCTGGATTGGTGACCCGCTGGGGGCTATCGCTGGATCAAGTCTTCTCTCCACGGTCTTATTGACGGGGTCAATTTTCTAGAGTTTATCCCAAGTAGGACGACAGAAAGGATAAAACAAAAAAACTTTATCTTAAATCGATCATCTATTTTATTTATAGGACCGTATTTTTAGCTGTTTTTATTCAAAGCTTTTACCAGGATATAAATAGTTATTTAAAAATAAATTGTTACTGAATATTACCATTACCATTATTATCAAATATATGGATGCCAGACTTGGCCTCTTACACTAAGGGATGAACAGCGCCATAAGGTTTTCGAAAATAACGACCGAAACGTAGATGTGAGGATTGCGTTAAAACTAACCTAGTAGAATTTGGTTTGGGGGGTTTAGAGACCGATTGGTGGTTTCGGCATCGAACCTTCGTTAGGGGTTAGGGTTCGTTAAGCCTTTACTATTATTATTATCAAATAACTGCCTAATATGTTTCTTTTCTCTATTTAGTGTATTTCGAATAAACCTAGCTTTATAAATTTTTACTAAAGAAGTACAAGTAAACTAAAATTAATAAACAAAAGGTACAATTACAGTTAATATACAAATTTACAAGTTTAAACTAAAATCACAATTATCGAATCAAGAAGATTAATAAATAAATAAAAAGACACGAAAGATTATAAAAAAAAAATGAAATAATATAAATCCTCTAACATATATTATAAATCTTATGGATATAATTCTAATAAAATGAAAAAAAATTATAATACTAATAGCCTTTTATAGCTTAATTAACATTAAAAAAATTCCAATAATATTTATGTTAATTATTATTCCTCTCTCCATCTATTTACATCTTATTTGAAGCTTTTAATTGCCATTCTTCTGGCATTAGGAGGACATAAGGTATGCACTGAGAATTTTAATTAAAGGATATCAGAGATGTACGATGGGCGGCAGGATTAAACAACTTGATAGAGGAAGGATACAAGGAAATATTTACAACGGAACAAGAGTTAAAGCTACTTTAACTCTTCATAAAATTAGGTGACAGAGGCGTCGAAGATGAAGCGTACAAAGCAGTTAATCAGTCGTTTTTATTACGCCTCAAGATCCCCAGAAAACGGAGTTGAGCTTTGGGCTCCACTGAACCATCAAATTCCTCCCGAATCCAATCCTTACAGTCCAAAATCCTTCGTAAAATCCTTAATGCTCCTTACTTTGTCACAAATAAATTCATCCATCAGGACCTCAATGTTCCATATGTTGTCTATTTGGCCAGAAACAGATTACCATTCCTTCCATGATAAACTTCTCAACCACCCAAATCCACTTGTATCTAACCTGGCTTCTTCTTCATTACCTAATAATCCTCCTATGCGTCTGAAAAGAAGATGGCCTCGAGATCTTCTCCTCTAGAAATGTTATTGGAGTTCTATCAATG